>NC_045961.1:94552629-94852629 GCF_010909765.2 Amblyraja radiata
AGCTTGCCATTTGCAGAATGAGTAATGCCTGGTGTTGTTTACCTCATGTTGAAAGAAGCTTTTACCACTATTCAACTCTGCAACACCTCAGAGTGAGATGCAAACAGACGATTTTCAATTTGCTTATCTTAGTACTACACCCCACAAAGGTACTGTGTCTTGATTGTAAGGTCTATTCATGCGTAGGGAGGAACTGCAGATACCGGTTTACACCGAAGATAGACACAAAAGGCTGGAGTAACTCAGCGGGTCAGGCAGCATCTTTGGACAAAAGGAATAGGTGACGTTTCGGGTTAAGGCCCTTCAAGGTCTATCTATGTTGCTTCCATGCATGTAACGTGATCAGATACAATTCAATGCCAATCAGCCAGAATTTCTCCTCTCTGGAACCGGAATGGTACCATTCGTCGCCCAACCCTAACCCTAACCCTCGAAATGGGAGGCGCCGAAAAGTAGCCGACCCCTCTGGAGTACCCCCTCCCCCCCCCTCCACACAGTTTATAGCAACTGTCAAAGATCAGGAGTTATAGCAATAATGAAACAGATTCAGATTCACATTCACTTTTATTGTCACATGCACCAATTAAGGTACAGTGATATTTGAGTTACCATGCAGCCATACAATTAAAAGAACGATAGACCTTAACATGAACATCCGCCACAGTGATCACTGTGATGGAAGGCAATGACGTTCAGTCAGTCTTCCTCCTTTTGTTCACCCGTGTTTGGGGCCTAGGCCCTCCGCAGTCGCCGCTACCAGTGCTGCAAACTCTCAGGCATTGAGCGTGAGACTCACGCATTTCACCCAATTCTCACGCTCTCACGCTGATCACAGAATTCCTCACGCTCTGTCGCGAGAAATTCTGTGATCAAGAGACTTTCAAAACTAATATCAAGTGCCCGTGTGCGCGTCTGTTGACAAGACAGCAGCATTCCTATTCTCTGTTATTCTCACTTGACCGAACCGTCACACACCTCCAACCTGTGTCCCCGTGCAAATTTACATTGAAAGACACGGAGCGGGCAGTGAATGAGTGTCCCCCAGCGCAGCAAGTGAGACCATGTCCTGCTCCCGGCAGGAGACGGAATTTAAGGATTTGCGGGAAGCGGCGGACATGAGCGAGGCCGGCGAACGGCAGGGGAGAGGTACATGGGCTGCGGAGTCGGGGGTGCTGCAGCCACCCCCCCCCCCTCCCACACTTTTTTGGCTAGACATGTTTCAATGTCTCTGGCTTGAGGTGCTGCTGTGCTCTGAGCAACCTGGTCATGGGTGTTGGAGAGCCGGGGAGGAGGGAGGGATGGAAGCAGTGGCAGCGGTGGGGGCAAATGCAGACGGGGAGCCGGGGCTGGCGAATGTTTGCCGGGCTGGCAAGTCGCTCTCTGCAGCTCCAGCCTCAGTGCAAGGGTCCCGGGCCGTCGGAGGCGTCGGAAGCGTTGCGTCACGGCAATGAGAGTTTCTTTGCCGAATTCACCCTGGTGACCGGCATGGACCAGGCTGCGGTTCGGTGCATCCTGGAGGACAACCAGTGGCTGCTGGAAGTAGGTACCAAGCACTGGGTAGAATGATAGTGGCTTTCAAATGGGGGTGGTTGGAGAAAGCATCCTGCTTGCCTGCTACATTTTCACTTACTGTAACTGCAGGAAAAATGTTCCCCACGTTGTGGGAGTTCAGAACCAGGGGTCACAGTTTAAGAATAAGGGGCAGGTCATTTAGGACTGAGATGAAGACAAACTTTCTTCACCCAGAGAGTTGTGAATCTGTGGAATTCTCTGCCACATGAGGCAATGGAGGCCAATTCACTGGATGTTTTCAAGAGAGAGTTACATTTAGCTCTTGGGGCTAGCGGAATCAAGGGTTATGGGGAAAAAACAGGAAAGAGGTACTGATTTTAGATGATCATATTGAATGGCTCGAAGGGCTGAATGACCTATTCCTGCACCTATTTTCTATGTGTCCATGCTTGAGTATATGGCAATAAATCTCGACCACTTGATTTTGAAGCATTCATACATGGTGGAGGTATAATGTAGTCATAGTTCTGTGCGGTCTCCGGGACAGGCCGCACCAATCCAAGTTGTTAGGCCGCGAGGGAGGCCGAAAATGTGACTAGGAGAAAAGTCGCATCACCGTCGAGGTAAGTGACTGGGAACAGTTTCCCCCTATTTCTCCCTCCCCCCACATAAAAACATACCGAGAAACATTAACACATACATTATGTTAACAGATAGGAGAAGCCCCTGAGAAGTATTGAAGAGGGAAAGGGTCTGTAAACTTGGACAAATGGGTTCTAATTACAAGAAAGAATCATCATAGCTGGCTGGTGTGCGTAATACAATGGCACCTATATGATAATGTTATTCCAACCGTTAAAGTAATATGAGCTGTTTTAAGTTAGTTCAGTCTAGTTTAATTTAGAGATACAACATGGAAACTGGCCCTTCTGCCCACCGCATCCGTGCCAATCAGCGGTCCCCGTACACTAACATTATCCTACCCACGGGGGGGGGGCTCAATTTTACCAAAACCAATTAACCTACAAACCTGTAGGTCTTTGGAGTGTGGTAGAAATCCGGAGCACCCGGGGAAAACCCACGCAGTCACGGGGAGAGCTTACAAACTCCACACAGGCAGCACCCATAGTCAGGATTGAACCCGAGTCTCTGGCGCTGTAAGGGAGCAATGCTACTGCTGCGCCACCGTGCTGCTGTTATGGATGTCTTCATTTATTATTGTGGTCTATCATTATTGTGTACATCTACTTTGATCTTATGCGAACAAGGAATTTTAATGCACCCTAGTGTACATGACAATAATCTGATCCAAATCTGAATCTCATATAAATTGCATGGTTCATATAATACGCTACAGGTGTCAGAGGTTGTGAGGACCCAAAACCCATCTTACCCAAAATATAACATTTCCACTGATACTGCCCCCCAAACCTCTCCTGTTCATTGATCAATTGGAACTAAGGTTAGGTTTATCCTAATTGGGAAAGTGACTGAGAATTAAAGGACATTCCTTTAGGAAGGAGGTGAGGAAGAATTTATTTAGTCAGAGGGTGGTGAATCTGTGGAATACATTGCCGGAGAGGCCATAAAATGGATATTTTTAAGGCAGAGATAGATAGGTTCTTGATTAGTACGGGCGTCAGGAGTTAT
Source organism: Amblyraja radiata (assembly GCF_010909765.2). Taxonomy (NCBI): domain Eukaryota; kingdom Metazoa; phylum Chordata; class Chondrichthyes; order Rajiformes; family Rajidae; genus Amblyraja; species Amblyraja radiata. The sequence goes on from NC_045961.1 coordinate 94,555,792, forward strand.
GGTGAGAAGGCTGGGGAATGGGGTTAGGAAGGAGAGATAGATCAGCCATGATTGATGGCAGAGTAGACCAGAATGGCCTAATTCTGCTCCTATTACGTATGAACTTATGAATTCATGGCAGGTTTAATCAATATCGCTCTCATGCTCCTATTCTTCCAAGACACACAGGTTTGTAGGTTAATTGGCTTCAGTAAAATTGTGCACTCCTCCCCATGTGTAGGATAGTGGCAGTGCACAGGGTGGTCACTGGTCGGCACGGACTCGGTGGGCCGAAGGACCTGTTTCGTGCTATATCTCTAAACCTAAACTAAACTAAACTTAAACTAATCCAAATTTGAAAGCCGTGGTGTATGTGTACACTTATACTTACTCAACTGCAGTGACTGCAGTACTTATCTGTGCAGTTAGACCCAGAGAATCACCTGCAATGGTGATTCTACCCGGTTCTCTCAGCGCCAGAGACCCGGGTTTGATCCAGACCTTCGGAGCTAGCTCTGTAAAGTTTGCACACTCTCTCTGCAAACGCTTGGGTTTCCTTCGGGTTCTCCGGCTTCCTCTCCCACATCCCAAAGAATACGCGGGTTTGTAGGTCAATTGGCCTCTGCAAATTGTCCCTGGTGTGTAAGAGGTGGATGCAAGAGTACGATAACATAGAATTAGAGAGGGGTCCGAAACTTCATCCTTAATTGAACTTTACTGGACCTTATCGTGCATGAAACATTATTCGCTTCCATGCTGTAATCTTGATCTTTCAATCAATTCAATCTAAATCTATCTCCATGGCAGATAAAGGTTATGGTCTTACATCACCATGGTTCTGGACTCCTCCGTCACCAACACGTTCTCAAGATCAATTAAGGACAGATGATGACTGAGAACATTTTATTTGATGTTTGGGGCTGATTGAGCAGAAATACTGTCCAGGCAGAGTCTCACTTTAACATGTTGTGCAAAAGACAGTAGGTCTAGCAGTGCAGCACTTCCTCAACAGGACTTGAATGCAGAACCGTCTGGCTGAAACAAAAATGCAACTTAAGGGCCTGTCCCACTTGGGAGTTATTTGCGCGTCATTTACTCGTCACGACGCACGACGCGACATTATTTACGCATCATGCACACGTCGTGACGCGCACGTGACACGCGCATAGCGTGCATTATGGGCACCTGGCGAGTGGTGAGACATGGTGGTGTAGGCAGTGATGCACGGTCGCGGGCAGCTCCCTAGGATTTTGGGATTCAAATGACCCCCAAGTGGCACAGGCCCTATACTGAAGTGTAAACCATTAACGCCACATGTTTTATTCCCCATTCTGATTTCAGGATCCACCTTATCTCTTTGGTCTACACAACACAAAATGGTGTTGCTACCATCCAAGTCATGGAGCAGAGAAACCAACAAGTGTCTAGTTTAGTTTAGTTTAGAGATACAGCGTGGAAACAGGCCCTCCGGCCCACCAAGTCCGCGCCGACCAGCGCTCCCCACACATCAACACTATCCAACACACATTAGAGACAGTTCACAATATTTCCAAGCCAATTAGCCTACAAACCTGCACTTCTTTGGAGTGTGGGAGGAAACCGGAGCACCCGGGGAAAACACACGCAGGTCACGGGGAGAGTGTACATACTCCATACAGACAGCACCCGTAGTCAAGATCGAACCCAGGACTGGTGCTGTAAGGCAGCAACCCTACTGCTGTGCCGCCCTTAAGGCAAAAATAGATTTACCTACGATGCTTCAAGCATTGCAATAGTTTACTGATGAGCAATATCTTGATAGAAACTGTGTTCAAGTTTAGAATACCAGGAATTAGTCTGCACATGATTCACCATCACGTTCTCAAGAGTAATTAGGAACAGCTAATGATGAAGAGCATAAGGAGTCCACCATCTGTCCCCTGAAGCATGCTCCACAATACATTATTACACCTAAGTCTGAAACGGACGATCGCCACGTGCTTTGACTCCCTGAAGGCACCTCAGATAATCTAATCGTACAACAATTAAGTAATTGGACGAGTACCCAAAGACGTGCTCTGGAGACATGAGTTCAAATATCATCACGGCAGCTTAGGGCATCAAGTATTTGAGTCTGAAATTAAATAGAATGGATATTTGTAAAAGTAAAACTAGAGGGATGGAACTCTGCTCTCCCTTGATCTGGACTGGTGTTTATGTGATCCCAGGCCCACTAATGTGGTTGACTCTTTAAAGGAAAATGACAAGCATTCAATAGCTCCACGTCTACCTTCAGTTGGCAGAGGTCGACTCAAGTTCTGTCGTCAGAGAGCCATTGGCAATGTCCAAGTAGAAACATAGAAAATGGGTGCAGCAGTAAGTCATTCGGCCCTTCGAGCCAGCACCACCATTCAATATGATCATGGATGATCATCGAAAATCAGTACCCCATTCCTGCTTTTTCCCAATATACCTTGTTTCCTTTAGCCCTAAGAGCTAAATCTAACTCTCTCTTGAAAACATCCAGTGAATTGGCCTCCACTGTCTTCTGTGGCAGAGAATTCCACAGATTCACAACTCTCTGGGTGAAATTATTTTTCCTCATCTCTGTCCTAAATGGCCCACCCCTTATTCTTAAACTGTGACAGGTAGCATCTCTGGATAGAAGGAATGGGTGATGTTTCAGGTCGAGACCCTTCTTCAGACTAAGTTAGGGGAGAGGGATATACAGAGATAAGGATATGCAAGGTGTGAAAATGAGATAAAAGGTGGATGGGAATCAAGGAACATGCAGATTAGATCATTATTAGCTAGGAGAAGGTAACAACAAGGCAAACAGAGATAAAATGTAATTTGAGGACAGTCAGACTGGTGGGAGAACTGGGAAGGGGGGAGGGATGGAGAACAAGGGATACTTGAACCTAGAGAACATAATATTCATACCGCTGGGGTGTAAGTTGCCCAAGCGAAATATGAGGTGTTGTTCCTCCAATTTGCTTTTAGTCTCACTCTGACATTGGAGGAGGCCCAGGACAGAAAGGTCAGTGTGGGAATGGGAGGGGGAGTTAGAGCGTTTAGCAACCGGGAGAACAGGTAGGTTCTGAATTAAGGTGTTCAGCGAATACGATCGCCGAGCCTGCGTTTTGTCTTGCTGATATACGGGAGTCCACACCTGGAACAGCGGATACAGTCTCAACCCGAAATATCACAAATTCCTTCTCTCCAGAGACACTGCATGTCCCGCTGAATTACTCCAGCATTTTGTTTCTATCTTCGGTTTAAACCAGCATCTGCAGTTTCTTCCTACACCTAACATATATGTAAGTTGGGGAGTGCCTGGAGTAATAGAGAGGAAGATATATTTTACTCACCCGTGTGCAGCCACCTAATATTGTCCTCCTAACTTTCCCTGCTGGTAACCCAGCACTTCGGAAACCCAAATTGGCGAAACGCTATGACTTGCACAAACTAATTTATTGCGGGTTGAAATTTTGTAAATTTAACTTCAGATTTTCACATCATTTTGCACTGCTGTTATATTTCAAAATCTGCAATTCAAGTCAAGTTATATTTCAAATCTGCAAACCCATGAGCCCATTGCCACAGTCATTGCTGAACTGAACTTGGAAGGATGTTTTCGTTTTAGCTTAGTTTCTGAGATACAGCACAGAAACAGGCCCTACAGCACACCAAGTCCGCACATTAACACTATCCTGATGAATGATAGGAAGCGTGGTAAGTGTATTCCGTGTAAGCATATCCTGGTTTTGTATGTGAGGTTGATATTTGTGGCGCTACAATTGTTTGATGACGGGTTAGGATGAGACTAGGACAGGATGCGATTGTTTAGCATACATTTCAGTGAATTAATTGTCGAGTTTGGCTTAGTTTAGAGATACAGCATGGAAACAGGCCCCTCGGCCCACCAAGTCTGCGCCGACCAGCGATCCTCTCACATCAACTCTATCAGGGACAATTTTCATTAATACCAAGTCAATTAACCTACAAACCTATATGTCTTTGGAGTGTGGGAGGAAGATCTCGAAGCAAACCAGGGAGAACGAACAAACGCCGTACAGACAAGCACCTGCAGTTGGGAGCGAACCGGATCTCTGGTGCTGTAAGGCAGCAACTCTACCGCTGCACCACCCTTCCATCCAAATTTTCTGCAGCTTCCTTTACTTGGCAGATATTTACATGGTTCACTGCTTAATAGAGTGTACTGGTAGCATAGGTGGTGAGAGCAGGTAGTGAGGGGGGTTGTTGTGGGACGCCAGAACCAACTGACGAGTCTTCCCGAGGTGTCGAGGGTCTAACTCAACGAAACACCAGTGAAGGGAGGTGCCCACTTGATAACCTCAATGATATACTTGCATCTACACCATGAGTTTGTATATGCTTGTTAACATTATGTCGCAGCAGCCTCTGCAGTCCGTCCGTCTGTCGTTTTTGTTGTTGTTGTTGTTGTCGCGTTTGAATGTTTGAATGTAGTTTAAAGTGCTTTTTTTTTAACTGGGTATGTGTGTGGGGGGCGGGGGGCGGGGGGTGGGGGAAACTTTTAAAATCTTTCCCCTGCACGGAGAACCCGACCTTTTCCCTGTCGGGTCACCGTTGTCGTTGGGGCCTAGCACCGTGGAGCGGCCTCCAACCGGAACGACCTGGGGCTCCAGTCGCGGAGCTGCGGACTTACCCAGCATCGTGGAGCTGGCCGAGTCCGGAGCGGGTGGAGCTGTGGTGGCGCGCTGCTGCGACCCGACCCCAGAGATTCGGGGGCTCCAACCGCAGGTCTGGTTGACGGTGACACCGGGAGCCCGCGGGTCCCTGTTGGGAGACCGCTTTTCGGGGCTTCCGCAACGACGACTTCTCTCGCCCGAGTTGCGGGGTTGAGGATGACCTGGAGCGGGGCCTTACATCATCGCCCGGCGCGGCTTTAAATGGCCGTGGGACACTTACCATCGCCCGCCGGGGGCTCCAACACCAAGACCCGGAGCGTGGCCTTGCATCACCCGGCGCGGCTTTAATGGCCGCGGGACACCTACCATCGCCCGCCGGGGGCTTTGACTTTAACATCGGGAGGAGAATGAGGAGAGCAGGGGAGAGATAAGACTTTGCCTTCCATCACAGTGAGGAGGAGATTCACTGTGATGGATGTTTGTGTAAATTGTGTTGTGTCTTGGTTCTTTTTCTTGTGTGTGTGACTGCAGAAACCAAATTTCGTTTGAACCTCAATGAGGTTCAAATGACACAAATAAATTGTATTGTATTGTAAATAGATTATTAATGAATATGGAGTTAATTATTGTCCTATAGCAGAAGTGGGCATAGGCAGTTTAGATACTACTTTGGCTTTGGGCCTGGTTTTCTGGGTTAAGCGCTTATCCTGGTGTTATAGCACAAGTGCTTTGTTTTTTAATAGTAATGTATGGTAACTGTGTAGGAAGGAACGGCAGATGCTGGTTTAACTAGAATGTTGGAGTAACTCAGTGGGACAGGCAGCATCTCTGGAGAGAAGGAATGGGTGTCGAGGGTCTCGACCTGAAACGTCACCCACCCAGATGCTACCTGTTCCGATGAGTTATTCTGGCATTTTGTGTCTATCTATGCTATGATACTTTATTTATCACATGTACCGACGTACAATGAAATTCATTTTTGTGTACAGTTCAGTGTTAGTACCACTATACATAAACACTTAGATATATATGAGACAAGCATCTCAGATACAGTACAAGTGTACAGCAGCAGTACACTGCGACAGAGTCGCCAGTTAGGTGCCATTTTCAAGTCCCAGTTGTAACTGCAGGGATCTTGACCTGACCATGAAGGTCTGTTGCCATAGCCTTTGGAGACTCTTGTGTGAAAGTTTAGCTCACAATGAGTTGAAAAGTCTGGAACATCTGGAGGGAAGAACCCTCAAAACCTGAACGTAACTTCCAGAGAGCCAAGAAGTCAGTCAGTGATAAGACAACAGTGTCTTCCCCTCTTTGTTGTCATGCGCCTGACATTGAATGTGTGGTGAGCTGTCTTTCGTTAAATATCGACACTTTGCTCTGGTTCTGTATTCAGTCCAAGCAAATTCTCGACAAGAATCTCAATTGTAGAATTCAATGTAACACCTTGATAGGTGATACCAAAGCTCCCTCTAACAAGCCACTTGCTAACACGTTGGATCAGAGCCAAGCCCAAGTGAAGCTGGCAGATACCGCTGTGCAAAGATGCTAAAGGCTCCAGGAGGTCCACTCCCCTTGGGCAAACCCATGAGCCCATTGCCACAGTCATTGCTGAACTGAACTTGGAAGGATGTTTTAGTTTTAGCTTAGTTTCTGAGATACAGCACAGAAACAGGCCCTACAGCACACCAAGTCCGCACATTAACACTATCCTACACAAACAAGGGACAATTTACACTCATGCCAAGCCAATTAACTTAGAAACCTGTATGTCTTTGGAGTGTGGGAGGAAACCAGAGATCTCGGAGAAAACATACGCAGGTCACGGGGAGAACGTACAAACGCCGTACAGACAGCACCCATGGTCGGGATCGAACCCGGGCCTCCGGAGCTGCAAGCGCTATAAGGCAGCAACTCTACCGCTGTGCCGCCGTGCCACCCTTAGTTCCTATTTTCTGTCTTGTACCTATTTTATTTATTCCTCCCCCCCAACCCTCCAACTGTTTATACTCATTCCATAAAATATTCACTCAACAGGGAGGTAAACAAATGCAAAGCCACAGACAGAGAGGCACGTGAAGGTGACATAAAACAAGCAAGATAAACAAGATATATGATTCAAGGAGAGACAATAAAGATCCACAATTATAAACACATTAAAATACAACCAAGGTCTGCAATGAGGTAGCTTGGAAGATCAGGACTACACCCTAGCATACGGGAGAACTGTTCAGTAGTCTGATAATAAAGGAGAAGAAGCTATTTAGTTTAGTTTAGTTTAGAGATACAGCTCAGAAACAGGCCCTTCGGCCGACAGAGTCCGCACCGAGCAGCGATCCCCGCACACTAACACTTTCCTACACACACTAGGGACAATTTACAATAATGCCAAGCCAATTAGCCGACAAACATGTACGTCTTTGGAGTGTGGGAGGAAACCGGAGAAAACCTACGCAAGTCACGGGGAGAGCGTACAGTACAAACTCCATGCAGATTGCACCCTGGCGCTGTAAGGCAGCAACTCTACCACTGCGCCAACGTGCCGCCCCTGTTCCTGCATCTGGTGGACATGCTTTCCAGCTTTAGTATCTTCTGCCCAATGGAATTCGGGAATGACAGTGGGAAAGGGTCCTGCGTTGTTATGCTGCTTCTTTCTGCCTGAAGGGTTTCTTAGATTGTTCAAAAGGGAACTGCAGATGCTGGAATATCGAAGGTACACAAAATTGTCTGAAGAAGGGTTTCGGCCCGAAACGTCGCCTATTTCCTTCGCTCCATAGATGCTGCTGCACCCGCTGAGTTTCCCCAGCAATTTTGTGTTTCTTAGATTGATTTTTTTCCTATTTGAGGCACATAATAAAAATGAGAAATAGGTATTGCCTTGGTAAAAGGCACATTTAGGATTAATGATAGGAATTCTGTTTTTCACAACTGTAGCCAAATCCCTGGAGATAATTGGGGTATAAGTGGAAGAATGGACTCCTTTATTTAAATGGCCTGTAAGTTTGTGTTAAACTCTGTCAGTATAGAGTTAAGTCAAAATAAACACGGTACATTTTACTATCAAAAGTTATACGCTAGGTAATTGAGCCTAATATATACTGGCTACCAAATGTAGCGATGTGAAAGGTCAAGAAAAGGGAAAATAGTTTAGTTTAGTTTATTTTAGTTTAGTTCATTGTTATGTTTTATTATTAATATTTTATTATTAATGTTTAATGTTTTATGTGTCATTCTTAACTGTGTATGTCATGTTGTCACTTGTGAGTGGAGCACCAAGGCAAATTCCTTGTATGTGAATACTTGGCCAATAAACGTATTCATTCATTCATGTGTACCGCGGTACAATGAAAAGCTTTTGGCGTGTGCTAACCAGTCAGAGGAAAGACAATACATGATCACAATCAAGCCATCCACAGTGTACAGATACACGATAAAGGGAATAACGTTTAGTGCAAGATAAAGTCCACTAAAGTTCCCTTAAATATAATCCAAAGGTCTCCAGTGGGGTGGCTCAGGTCTGCTCTCTAGTTGTTGATAGTATGATTAACATGTGCTGAGCATTTGACGGCACTGGGCCTGTATTCTCTGGCGTTTACAAGGATGAGGGGGAACCTCATTGAGACTTACCAAAGATAGGAGGGAGAGTCGTGGACTAGAGGTCATAGCTTCAGAATTAAAGGACGTTCCTTTAGGAAGATGAGGAGGATTTTTTTTAGTCAGAGGGTGGTGAATCTGTGGAATTCTTTGCCACAGAAGGCTGTGGAGGCCAAGTCAGTGGATATTTTTAAGGCAGAGTTAGATAGATTCATGATTAGTTCGGGTGATAGGTGTTATGGGGAGAAGGCAGGAGAATGGGGTTAGGAGGGATATATAGATCAGCCATGGTTGAATGGCGGCGTAGACTTGATGAGCTGAATGGCCTAATTCTGCTCCTCTTATTTATGACCTTATGGCTAATGGTTCAGTTGCCTGATAACAGCTGGTTACATTAGTGTTGTGCAAGTCCATAAGCCCACCTAATGTTTGGGTGAGTGCAGATGTACGTAGTGGTGGGACAAGGAGACAATGACACTGGCGTTCAAAGCCTCCAATGTTTCAAATGAAACATCTTTCCTTCTGAAGCACTGTTGCTGAAAAACGAGTAGAAGATTTTCTTTCATCGAGGTCCACATTCCAAAAGCAGAACTGCATAGTAGGGGCAGCACATTGGCGCAGTGGTAGGTTTGCTGCCTTCCCGCGCCAGAAACTACGGGCGCTTGCCTGCACGGAGTTGGTACGTGACCTGCGTTGGTTTTATCCGGTTTCTTCCCACACTCCAAAGACGTACAAGTTTGCAGGTTAATTGGCTTGGTATAATTGTAAATTGTCCTTAGTGAGTGCAGGATAGCGTTAGTGTGCGTGGATTGCTGGTCAGCGCGGACTCGGTGGGCCAAAGGTCCTGTTTCTGTGCTGTATCTCTAAACTAAGCTAAAAAACATAGCCTCCAGGCTAATTTCCAGAATGCTGCATTGCTCCAGTCTACAATATAGAATTCAGCACCACCAATGTGGACAGCAGCCAAATACCAGCTAGGTTTTTCTCCCACAGGAAAGAGAGGGAAAAGCTTTAGAACCAATACTTGCGATAAGTGAATAATATTAATCTATTTGAATAAGATGTTTCACTACCTGTCACCGATCTACAGATATTCTGAGTGGCAATTCAGCTCAATTTCACATCAGCATACCGTGAAATACCAGCTCATATTCAGTTTTTTTCATGGCAATGGGTGCAATAACATGTGTAGGAAGGAACTACAGATGCTGGTTAACACTGCAGATAGACACAAAATGCTGGAGTTACTCAGCGAGTCAGGCTGCATCTCTGGATAAAATTAATAACTGACGTTTCAGGACAAGCCCCTTCGTCAGACTGGTACAATAACATGGGGCTAATGGATTAGTTCAAATCCCATCATGGTAGCTAGGGAATTTATATCCGGTTACAAATAATTCTATATAAAAGTTGATCTCCGTAATAACGCTGAATGTGAAGTCAATTGGATTGGTGGAAAAAACTACATGTTTAACTTATGTCCATTAGGGAAGAACATATGCAGTGTTGCACAATTTTGCCTATGGTAATCTAGACCCACGGAAATGTGAATGAGTCTATAGTGTCTTAGCAAGGTAATCAGATAAAGGAAGGTGAGGGATGGGCAATAAATGTTAGTCACACGACCATTGCCTAAACACATAAGGAAACTGAGTATTAAGTCAATGAGTTATATTGATATGGAGCCTATAGTCTAAGGTGCTAGGCAGGGCCTTGGGAATTTAGTTTTTTTTAGGTTAGTTACAGCACAGAAAAAAAGCCCTTTGGCCCAACGAGTCCGCACCGACCAGCGATCCCCACATATTAACACTATCCCATATACACTAGGGACAATTTTTACATTTTTTAATATATCATAGAAACAGAGAAACATTGAAAATAGGTGCAGGAGGAGGCCATTCGGCCCTTCGAGCCAGCACCTTTGATCATTGTGATCATGGCTGATCGTCCCCAATCAATAACCCGTGCCTGCCTTCTCCCCATATCCCTTGATTCCACTAGCCCCTAGAGCTCCATCTAACTCTCTCTTAAATCCATCCAGTGACTTGGCCTCCACTGCCCTCTGTGGCAGGGAATTCCACAAATCCACAACTCTCTGGGTGAAAACTTTTTTTCTCACCTCAGTCTTAAATGGCCTCCCCTTTATTCTAAGACTGTCGCCCCTGGTTCTGGCCAAGCCAATTAACCTTCAAACCTTTTGGAGAGTGGAAGGAAACCGAAGATCTCAGAGGAAACCAACGCGGTCACGGGGAGAACGTACAAACTCCGTATAGACAGCACCCATAGTCGGGATTGAACCCGTGTCTCCGGCGCTGCAAACGCTGTAAGGCAGCAACTCTACCACTACACCACTGTGCCACCCTAACTATGTTGCAAAGCAGAGAGATCTAGGAGTGCAGGTACATAGTCTTTGAAAGTGGCATCACAGATAGATAGAATGGCCAAGAGTCTTTTGTTATATAGGGCTTCATCTATCAGGCTATTGCGTATAGAATGTGTAGGAAGGAACTGCAGATGTTGGTTTAAACCGAAGGCAGACACAAAAAGATGGACTAACTCAGCGGGTTAGTCATCATCTTTGGAGAAAAGGAATAGGTGACGTTTCGGGTCAAGAGTCACAAGCCGAAAAGTAATCTATTCCTTTTCTCCAGGGATGCTGCCTGACCCGTTGAGTTACTCCAGCTTTTTGTGTCTATATTGAGTTGGAAGTTGGGATGTTACATTGCAGTTGTACACAACATTGGTGAGGCCGCATTTGGAGTATTGTGTTCAGTTTTGGTCACCTTGCAATTGGAAAAATATTGTTAAGAGTGGAGAGAAAATTTTACAACAGTGTTGTCAGGGCCAGAGCTATAGGGAGGTGTTGCACAGGCAAGGGCTAGCATTGCATTGCAGGAGGATTTGGGCTGATCTTATGAAGGTGAATAAGTTCATGAGGGGAAGTTCAAGGGATATGGGGGAAAAGCCAGAACGGGGTACTGATTTTGGATGATCAGCCATGATCATATTGAATGGCGGTGCAGGCTCGAAGGGCCAAATGGCCTACTCCTGCACCTATTTTCTATGTTTCTAAGAGATAGGGTAGATGCACAGTTTTTTTTTAACCCAAAGTAGGGGAATCAAGAACCAGAGAACATAAGTTAAAGGCAAGAGGGCAAAGATTTAATAGGAACCTGAGGGGCAACTTTTACACAGATGAAGAGTGGTGAGTGTATGGAACGAGCTGCTAAAAGAGGCAGATGCTATAACAACATTTAGGAGACATTTGGACAGGTACATAGATAGGAAAGGTTTAGAGAGATATGGACAAAACGTTGGCAGGTGGGACTAGTGTAGATTAGTTTAGTTTAGAGATACAGCATGTAAACAGGCCCTTCGGCCCACCAAGTCACACTGACCAGCAATCTCCACACATTAACACTTATCCTACACACACACACACGGGATAATTTACAATTTTACCAAGCCAATTAGCCTACAAACCTGTATGTCTTTGGAGTGTGGGAGGAAACCGGAGCTCCCTGAGAAAACCCACGCAGGTCACGGGGTGAAAGTACAAACTTAGTACAGACAGCACCCGCAGTAAGGATGGAACTCTGGTCTCTGGTGCTGTAAGGCAGCAACTCTACCGCTGCGCCACCGTGCATCTTGGTTGACATTGGCAAGTTGGGCCGGAGGGCCTGATTCCATGATATATAACTCTGTCTCTATTCTAACCCACAATAGCATCAGTCCTGCAGGGGCTGACATTGAGGTGGTGCAGACATATAAATACCTTGGAGTGCACCTTGATAACAAACTGGACTGGTCTGTCAACTCTGACTCCCTCTACAAAAAAGGCCAGAGCAGACTCTTTTTCCTCAGAAGGCTCAAATCCTTCAATGTGTGTAATGAGATGCTGCACATGTTTTACAACACTGTGGTTGCAAGTGTTATTTTCTACGCTGTTGTCTGCTGGGGCAACAGCATTAGTGCAAAAAACAACAAGAAGCTGGTCAAACTGGTTAAACGAGCTAGCTCAATGCTGGAGGGGAGAGTAGACTCTGGGATGGATGTGCTTGAGAGGCGTATGAGGCACAAGGTGCAGGTCATCCTGAAAAACCCCGGGCATCCCCTCCATGTAATTCTGGAGAGTCAAAAGAGCACTCGGAACAACAACCGGCTCCTCTCCCTGCCCTGTAGAACGGAGCGGTTCAGGAGATCCTTCACCCCTGCAGCCATTAGATTTTATAATTCGGACCGCTAGGCTGTAGGGGGATGCATTTTGAAATTTTTAATTTTTAATTGTTAATTATTGGTCTTTTTAAGTATTTATTGCTCTCAGGTAGTGTCCACATTGTATTCTATGTATTTTCTGTCTGCGTTCGTTTTGAATCTGTGGGTTTGTTGGTTGGGAGCTTCTGGACATCTGAATTTCCCTGAGGGGATCAATAAAGTATTTATTATTATTATTAGTCCTCTCGTGATTCATTTTTTGCCCCCATTAATTGAACAAGGTAAGATGGAGGCAGGTGCAGCATCCATTCCTGCGATGGTGTAACGGTAGCTAACGTCAAATACCCACTCAAGGCCCAAAGAGGCAGATGAATTACAAGTGCAATTGATTTGAACAGTGGAAACTCTCTCGGTTCTCCAAAATCAATGTGCATCTTTCTTCTCGGCATGCAGCTGGGCTCCTTTGATGAGCCATCCGTCCTTCTCCGCAGTCCTGGGCCGAGCTCTAATCACCTCGGAAATAACAGAGGGCCGCCTCGACATCCCACAGGTTATTAGAGAAGCCCCTGATGAGTCCTTTGTTAGCCTGACAGCTCAACTCTCGCCCTCTACTTGGGAGTTTCTGCTTGAAAGGCTGAGAGGTTATTTCGCAATGCTTACAGCCTTCCAGCTCAGGAGTCCTGTTATGCCCCTGGGATTGTGACATGAATCAGATACAGCATCCACCAAGTGCACAGGGATTAGAGGAGGACATGAGTAAATATATTGGAACGGTAGAATAGAGAGCAAGTGTCCAAACACGGGGGAGCCCAATACTGCCGGTCATGAACAGCAGATAGTGACTAACAAAATCAATAGGGGATTTAAGGTAAACCCTCTTTACTTTAAGAGTGGTGGCCATGAAGCGAATCATTACTGCATGAAACAGTTCAAATCAGGAATGTGTACAGGAATTTAAATGTGATCAGCTTTGCAGGTTCCTTTTAAATTATTCCCCCGTCACCTCAACCACAATGTCCTCTGGTTGTTGATTCCCATAGTCTGGGTAAAAGAGTGTGCATACTATCCTATCTATTCCCCTCATGATCGTATACACCTCTGTAAGATCATCCCTCATCCTCTGTACTGCAAGTCCTAGCCTGTCCAACGTCTCCTTATAGGTCAAGCCCCTGCAGCCTATCTGTCTTTTTTTAAATTTTTAATTATTTGTCCAGTTGAATGTAGTTTGTTGTATTATTTTTATGTTGTTTTTGGCTGTGTATATGTGGGGGATGGGGGGAGGGGGGGACTTTTAAATCTCTTCCATGCACGGGAGACCCGACCTTTTTCCTGTCGGGTCTCCGTTGTCGTTGGGGCCTAGCACCGTGGAGCAGCCTCCAACCGGAACGACCCGGGGGCTCCAGTCGCGGCGCCTGCGGACTCGCCATCGTGGGGCTGGACGGCCTCGGTGCGTAAAGAGCTGTGGTGGCACGCGGCTGTGGCCCGACTCCTGAGCTCGGAGGCTCCAGCCACAGGTCCGGTGGACGGTGACATCGGGAGCTCGCGGGTCCGGGTGGGAGACCGCTTTTCGGAGCTCAGCAACGCAACTTCTCCCGCCCGTGTCGCGGGGTTGGAACTACCCGGAGCGGGGCCTTACATCACCCAGCGCGGCTTTAACGGCCGCGGGACATGCCAACGCCCGCCGGGGGCTCCCACATTGAGACATTAAGACCTGGAGCGTGGCCCTACATCGCCCGGCGCGGCCATAACGGCTGTGGGACTTACCATCGCCCACCAGGGGCTTTAACATCGGGAGAAGAATGGAACACAGGGGAGAGAAAAGACTTTGCCTACCATCACAGTGAGCAGGAGATTCACTGTGATGGATGTTTGTGTAAATTAAATTGTTTGTGTGTCTTGTAGAAATTGTTTTGTTTGTATGGCTGTAGAAACAGAGTTTTGTTTGAGCCTCATTTGAGGTTCAAATGACAATAAATAAATATTGTATTGTAAGCCCTGGCAACATCGTTGTAAATCTTCTCTGCATTCTTTCCGGCTTAACAATATCTTTCCTATAGCAGAATGACCAAAACTGAAAACAATATTCCAAATGTGGCATCACCGACGTCTTTTACAACTGTAGCATAACATATCGTGTACATACTCAGTATCTGAAGAAGGGTCTCGATCCGAAACGTCACACATTCCTTCTCTCCAGAGATGCTGTCTGTCCTGCAGAGTTACTCCAGCATTTTGTGTCCATCCTCAGTGAAAAACTTGACAATAGGGAGCGGACAAAATGTGTAGGAAGATACTGGTTTACACCGAAGGTAGACACAAAATGCTGGAGTAACTCGGCGGGTTGGGCAGCATCTCTGACGTCACCTGATGGTCTGACCACTTAATGTCGAACCCTCGTCAGTGGATACGAGGACTGTTCCTGAACACCATGGGTAAAGGGGAGTGTCCTGCTACATCAGTAGATCTTACTTTGAGATCACCAGTCAACAGACAGTTGAGCTCGAGTCAACACCCTCGCTCAGCAGCAGCAATGACTCAATATGTTAGAGAGTCCCACACGCACATGTATGTCAAACTTATCTCACCGAGTAAAGTAACTGTTTGATCACAAAGTTTGGACTCGCTACATTTTGGGTCGAGACCCTTCTTCTGTGTTCTGACCCGAAACATCACCTATTCCTTTTCTCCAGAGATGCAGGCTGACCTGCTGAGTTACTCCAAAATGTTGTGTCTACCTACAGTCTGAATCTCATTGCAGACATTGGGCTTTGACTCTGGAACTGGTGCACTATAAAGCTGAGAACTCTATTCTGTACTCTGGATTTTTTCCTCTTTAGACAAGAGTCAAGATAGATTCCAGAATGATATGATTTGATTAATTGGCATGCAAAAGTAAGCTTTTCACTCTACCTCCGCACAAGTGACAACAATAAATCTAAACCTAAATCTATCTGAGGTTTAGTAAGATAATGAATCTGTATGTTGAGATGAAAGGGCTGAGAAGGAGGCGTGGCAGTCTGGTGCTTCTTCCTGCAGTTCACCCTTGCCTCGAGAGGAGGCGCTGCCGATCTTAAACTTGTCCCGGCAGCTTAGCCCTGGTCTTCAAAGGAGAAGCCTCAAGAGGAGGCGTTTGGTGATCTCAGGTTTCTTCCTGACGGCCCAGCTTTGGGCTTGAAGTAGCAACACGAGTAGTCTCTGGATTATCCTGGTGGCCACACTTTGACTCAGTGTGTGTGTGGGCTCAGTTCCTCATTTTTTTTGTTTTCTTTTTTTTATTAAACAGGGACAGTGCATATTGATAAACATTTACATCTAAATATGCAAGATTATAGCGTGTAGCTAATTTCCATCTTTAGTCCCTTTGGCAGGTTGATGTTAAATAAACATGTTAAACACATCACAACACAATCAATCAATAAGAACAAAAAAAAAAAAAATCTCTTCCTTGTCTGCGGGCAGGAAGAGATTCTGGTGTCTCAGGTTTGCCCTGACCACTCAGTCTAAGCCTCAGTCTAGGGTTACTTCCCGGCAATCCAGTCTAGACAACACACTGGAGCTGGTGGTCTCGGTTTTGTCTCAGTGGCTCAGTCTTCCTCAAACCTGCAACAGGGGAACGCAGCTAACAGGGAGACGTCTCACTTTGCCTCACTTCCTCTCCCTCACCTTCCTGCCCAGTCCATCATCGGCTCTGACCTTCCTTCCATCGAGGGGATTTATCGCAGTCGCTGCCTCAAAAAGTCTGGCAGTATCATCAAAGACCCACACCATCCTGGCCACACACTCATCTCCCTGCTACCTTCAGGTAGAAGGTACAAGAGCCTGAAGACTGCAACAACCAGGTTCAGGAATAGCTACTACACCACAGCTATCAGGCTATTAAACCTGGCTCGGACAAAACTCTTGATTATTAATAACCCATTATCTGTTATTTGCACTTTATCAGTTTATTTATTCATGTGTGTATATATTTATATTACGGTATATGGACACACTGATCTGTTTTGTAGTAATTGCCTACTATTTTCTGGGTGCTGAAGCAAAGAAAGAATTTCATTGTCCTATACAGGGACACATGGCAATAAACTCACTTGAAGAACTTGAACTTGAACTCTCGATCTCCTTCCTAGCTCTCCTCCTTTCTCTCTCTCCTCCCTCTCTCTCCTTCCCCTCTCTCCTTCTTCCTCTCTCTACCCTCTGACTGGGTTTTACATGGAGCAGGTTGACAAGAATCAAATGGCCAACGAATATCTGCTATTTGCAGGCTAATTGGCTTTGGTCAAAATTGTAAATTGTCCTAGTCATCGAATTATAGAGTGATACAGTGTGGAAACTGGCCCTTCTGCCCAACTTGCCTACACCGGCCAACATGTCCCAGCTACACTAATCCCACCTGCCTACATTTGGTCCATACCCCGCCAAACCTGTCCTATCTATGTGCCTGTCTAATTGTTTATTAAATGTTGGGGATAGTCCCTGCCTCAACTACCTCCTCTGGCAGCTTGTTCCATACACCCACCACCCTTGTTCCATATACCCACCACCCAGGACCCCTAGTCCTGGGGGAGTCCAGTCCAGGACAAGGGGTCACAGTTTAAGGATAAGGGGGAAATCTTTTAGGACCGAGATGAGAAAAACATTTTTCACACAGAGAGTGGTGAATCTCTGGAATTCTCTGCCACAGAAGGTAGTTGAGGCCAGTTCATTGGCTATATTTAAGAGGGAGTTAGATGTGGCCCTTGTGGCTAAAGGGATCGGGGGTATGGAGAGAAGGCAGGTACAGGATACTGAGTTGGATGATCAGCCATGATTATATTGAATGGCGGTGCAGGCTCGAAGGGCCCGAATGTCCTACTCCTGCACCTATTTTCTATGTTTCTATGTTTCTATGTTGGTGCGAAAAAGTTACTGCTCCGATTCCTACTAAATCTTTTCTTCTTCACCTTCATCGTGTGGGTCGGATACAGTTAGTGTGGGGGGATCACCGGTTAATGCGGACATGGTGGGCCGAAGGGCCTGTATCCGTGCTGTATCTCTAAAATAAACCCTGTGTTCATCTGTTGAGACAATCTCGGTTGCCATGACAACTTTTACCCCCCCCCCCAACTCTGAATAACGTAATCTAGGATTAAACAGTCCTTCTGCCAATCTCACTCTTCCCCAGCTGTTAATTAATTACATGAGAAGCGTACAACAGGGAAGGACCTGAAACACTTATGTCTGCCCATGTTCTCATTACTTATCCATACCCAAGAGCATTCAATGCTTCCTAGTAACTCTGCCAACGTACTCTGAGGAACAAGGAACAGCAAAGACAGTCAAGGTGATGGAGTGCAGGGATAAGTAATATAATCTAAAAGCACTACGGCTAAAATTTCCTCTTCATATCTGGACAATCCCAGATGACAGAACCAATGATAACACAAATAAAGATAGATCAAGGCACAGCACAGTTTCCTGATTCAAGGGAATTAATCAAATTGTTTTCATCTGCTGCTGCATTTGCAAACACTCCGAGCGGCAAATGGTGTTTCTCAGGTTAGGTAAATAGCTGGCTTTGTTGAGGTTCCATTTATTCACCTTTCTGAGGGTTTTATATTTCTGAATTGTTCTTTGCTGATGTGCATGCCCATTTAATGTGACGCTAAATTAAATACTCACAAAGGAATGCACGGCCTTGCTGAATAGCAAGCTGGCAGCTTCCTGAGCCAGAGGGTGCAAATTCAAGTTCCAAGGACAGACATAAAAGTGCTGGAGTAACTCTGCGGGTCAGCCAGCATCTCTGGAGTGAAGGAATAGGTGACGTTTTGGGTTCAGACCCATCATCAGACTGAGAGTCAGGGGAGAGGGAAACCCTAGATAGACACAAAATGCCGGAGTAACTCAGTGGGCCAGGCAGCATCTCAGGAGAGAAGGAATGGGTGACGTTTCGGGTCGTGTCCAAACCTTTTTTTTGATATTAAGCTCTCGGTCATGGAGGACCCGGAACTCGTTGAGGTGGGGGAGGAGGGAAATAAAGGTGAGGCCCCTGTTGAGGACAGACCATTCTGTATCTGACAGGGGGAGGTCTTTCCCCCATGCGGAGAAGACTTGATGGGCCGAATGGCCGAATTCTGCTCCTATCACATGTTCTCATGATCTTAGGTTGAGGGTCAGATGGTCAGACGGAGGTTAAGATGAGGTCCTGCACAGGGGTTGTGGAGGTTTAGAGAGGTGGGGGGGGGGGGGTTATGAGGATTATGGTATGGGTGGGGGTAGTCGGGGTAACGAGGGAAGACCAGGTGGAATCGTTACTGAGGTTCCCTGTAGGAGGGGAGGGGGTGGGATGGGGGGGGGGGGGCGGTTCAAGGTCCACGTCAGAGATTTAGAGGAAGAGATCTAGCCTGACGCTGTACTAATCTGGTGCTCCAACATTGGGGGTACTTCACTTTACATGAACTATGTACACTCACTCTAGTGGGCATAAAGCAACCCACGTTTCTCTTTATAGAAGAGCAGGGAAATGCTTTCTGTTTTCTTGAACAAAAGATATTTTACAAAGACTGTAAAGGGCCTGTCCCATTGTACGAGGTAATTCAAGAGCTCTACCGAGTTTAAAAAAAAATCAAACTCGTGGTAAGCGCGTAGAATGTGCGTAGCGGCTACGTTGGAGCTCGTGGATGTCTCGTAGCGGCTCGTAACGCTAACGGCAGGTACTCGGGAAACGCGGTAACTTGTGAAGTATTTTTCAGCACTGTGAAAAATATCCACGAGAGCCCCAAGTACCTACGAGCGGCTATTACCGTAATTCTCCGAGTTCGAATCAGGGGGAAACTCGGGAGAACCCTTGAATTACCTCGTACAGTGGGACAGGCCCTTAACTTACCCAGCTCCCAAACCAGACTATCTGATCACTATCCAATAATTCCTAGGATCATTCTCCGGGGAATTTTTAAGGGATTGTGACTGTTGTGCGGATGAGTATTGGAGTTGAGCAACTAATGTTTACCAGCCTTGTCCGTAATCGTATTTGATTGTCACGATTCCTACGTTTCTTAAAAGAAACAACAAAACACTGTGGGTGAGTGAATATCTAACACAACCTGAAATGGTAAATTTGTTTCTCTCAACTCTCCAGATGCTGCCTGACCTGCTGAATATTGATTTCTCTAATTTCAAGTAACCCTTGCATTCCCTCGCTCTCCGTCCCCTCCTCCACCCGAGTCATCCTGCTAGTTTCACTGCTTGTATCCCTTCCTTATCACCTCTTCCACACCCAACAATGGACCAGTATGAGTCCCACCTTTCCTTGGTCATCGTTGCTGGCTCTGATTTGATTTGTACCTTTTCATACGTCGAGTTACATACACTCTCCCTTGACTCTCAGTTTGAAGAAGAGTCTTGACCCGAAATGTCACCTATTCCTTTTCTCCAGAGATGCTGGCTAACCTGCTGAGTTACTCCAGCATTTTGTCATAGTCATAGAGTAATACAACGTGGAAAATGGCCGTTCAGCCCAACTTGCCCACACCGGCCAACATGTCCCAGCTACAACTGCCTGCGTTTGGTCCATATTCCTCCAAATAAATGTGAGGTTATCCATTTTGGTGGCAAAAACAGGAAAGCAGACTATTATCTAAATGGTGGCCGACTAGGAAAAGGGGAGATGCAGCGAGACCTGGGTGTCATGGTACACCAGTCATTGAAAGCAGGCATGCAGGTGCAGCAGGCAGTGAAGAAAGCGAATGGTATGTTAGCTTTCATAGCAAAAGGATTTGAGTATAGGAGCAGGGAGGTTCTACTGCAGTTGTACAGGGTCTTGGTGAGACCACACCTGGAGTATTGCGTACAGTTTTGGTCTCCAAATCTGAGGAAGGACATTATTGCCATAGAGGGAGTGCAGAGAAGGTTCACCAGACTGATTCCTGGGATGTCAGGACTGTCTTATGAAGAAAGACTGGATAGACTTGGTTTATACTCTCTAGAATTTAGGAGATTGAGAGGGGATCTTATAGAAACTTATAAAATTCTTAAGGGGTTGGACAAGCTAGATGCAGGAAGATTGCTCCCGATGTTGGGGAAGTCCAGAACAAGGGGTCACAGCTTAAGGATAAGGGGGAAATCCTTTAAAACCGAGATGAGAATAACTTTTTTCACACAGAGAGTGGTGAATCTCTGGAGCTCTCTGCCACAGAGGGTAGTCGAGGCCAGTTCATTGGCTATATTTAAGAGGGAGTTAGATGTGGCCCTTGTGGCTAAGGGGATCTGAGGGTATGGAGAGAAGGCAGGTACGGGATACTGAGTTGGATGATCAGCCATGATCATATTGAATGGTGGTGCAGGTTCGAAGGGCCGAATGGCCTACTCCTGCACCTAATTTCTATGTTTCTATGTTTCTATGTAAACCTGTCCTATCCATGTACCTGTCCAATTATTTCTTAAACATTGGGACAATCTCAGACATCAACTACCTCCTCTGGCAGCTCGTTCCATACACCCACCACCCTCTGGGTGAAAAGGTTACCCCTCAGATCCCTATGAAATCTTTCCCTGTTTATCATAAACCTATGTCTTCTGGTCATCGAATCACCTACTCTGGGCAAGGGACTCTGTGCATCTACCTGATCTATTCCTCACACCTCAATAAGATCACCCCTCATCCTCCCGTGCTCCAAGGAATGGAGTCCCAGCCTACTGAACCTCTCCCTAAAGCTCACACCCTCCAGTCCTGGCAACATCTTCGTAAATTTTCTCTGTGCCCTTCCCAGCTTTTGTGTGCTGTTTGAACCAGCATCAGCAGTTCCTTCCTACACTGTATTTCTGACATTTATGTTTCTATTTCCAGAGTACCTTGTTGTCTGTAATACACATGGATGGCCCAAGGTTGTGACTGACATCATAGAGATATAAAAGATTTTCAGACTTTTATAGCTAGGGGAAACAATCTCTTCTTGAAAATTAATACAACAAGATCTGACTGTCAAAGAATAGAGGGAGCAGCAGACAGATTTGTGTAGGGAGATGGAATGATTCTAAACCTACCCTTCAGCGACTCATACCTAAATCCCAATTTACCCAAACTCGAGACAGCATCTTTCCAAGCCCCAATATTTAGTTTTAGGGATATAGCGTGGAAACCGGCCCTTCGGCCCACCAAGTCCACGCCGACCAACCGTACACTAGTTCTATCCTACACACTAGGGACAATTTACAGAACTCAATTAACCTACAAACCTGCACGGCTCTGACCTTCCTTCCATCGAGGGGATTTATCGCAGTCGCTGCCTCAAAAAGGCTGGCAGTATCATCAAAGACCCACACCATCCTGGCCACACACTCATCTCCCTGCTACCTTCAGGTAGAAGGTACAGGAGCCTGAAGACTGCAACAACCAGGTTCAGGAATAGCTACTTCCCCTCAGCCATCAGGCTATTAAACCTGGCTCGGACAAAACTCTGATTATTAGCAACCACTTTCTGTTATTTGCACTACCAGTTTATTTATTCATGTGTGTATATATTTATATCATGGTATATGGACACATTTATCTGTTTTGTAGTAAATGCCTACTATGTTCTGTGTGCTTAAGCAAAGCAAGAATTTAATTGTCCTATACAGGGACACATGACAATAAACTCACTTGAACTTGAACTTGAACTTGGGAGGAAACCAGGGCATCCAAAGAAAACCCGCACAGGCCACAGGGAGAACGTACAAACTCCAAGCAGACAGCACCTGAGGTCAGGATCGAACCCGGGTCTCCGGCGCTGTAAGGCAGCAACTCTACCGCTGTGCATGATGTTGTTGGTATTGGGATTTTTACCCATGACATCCAGCGCCCGTTGTCTGAAACTGCAGAAATACTTCCCTTTCAACCATTGGTCTCTCAATTCCAATTCCCACCCACGCAACAGTCACTATCCCTGGAGGAAGATCCCGGGAATTCTTGGGAATTTAGTTTTCAATGAAGAAGGGTCTCGACCCGAAACGTCACCCAATCTGTGAAAGGAAATCCTGAATCAACGCTGTAAGATTGTTCTGTAAAGGTAAAATGGTTGGCCAGGGAGACTGAAATAAAGAGCATAAGATGGCTGCTGACCAGGCTTGCTGGAACTGAGGCTGCAGGTTTCAAGAAGGGAATACACATTGTCTTGCAGTTACTGCATAGTCGTGAATAGGGAATCACAGGCCCCGTCTGACAAGATTGAGGAATATACAATCCCCCTCGCCGGGAAGACTAAGGAATGTACTGGTCGGAGCTCTAGTGTGGTTCCTCTAATTAACATCTCTTTATATGTACATGCCTGTTGTCCTGTATTTTGTGTACGTGTCGGTTCTTTGATCGGGGAATGTAGGAGGTGCTAAACAGTGGCATTAACATATAAAAGGCATTGCAATTAAGGGCAGAGAGCTTGACTTTGTTCAAGAAGGAACTGCAGATGCTGGAAGATCGAAGGTACACAAAATTGCTGGAGAAACTCAGCGGGTGCAGCAGCATCTATGGAGCAAAGGAAATAGGTGACGTTTCGGGCCGAAACCCTTCTTCAGACTGAAGCTTGACTCTTTGCCGGGTTGTAACCTGTGTGAAGACTCCTGCTCAATAAACGTACGTTTCAAGCAACCCTGGTGCCTGGTCGATTATTGTCGAAACAACCGATGTGAGAGAAAAACGTGAATCAACAAATCCTTCTATCCGGAGATGCTGCCTGTCCTGCTGAGTTACTCCAGCATTTTGTGTCTGTCTTCAGAATACTTGAGATACACACAAAATGCTGGAGTATCTCAGCACAACAGGCAGCATCTCCGCAGAGATGGAATAGGTGACGTTTCGGGTTGAGACCCTTTCTCGGACTGAGAGTCAGGGGAGAGGGAAACTAGAGATATGGAAGGGCATAAAGCGAATTGAAGATGTGAAAAGGGCCGAATACTAAACTAAAGATATACGCTGAATAAGTTACCACGACCACAATTGTTCAAAGTTGCTGGCCTTTTCACATAGGGTTTCAAAGCCGAAACAACTGCAGTGAATGAAATTTGGAACAGGTCCGAAGACCAGATTTAAAAAAAACTTGTGACTGGTAACTGAAATATGAGTCTTCCTCAATTTCCAAAGACTCCAAATGTAAATGTTCACTGTATTGCTATTGTCTCTTTACAAATCTATTTCCTGTTATGATAAAAAAAAATAAAGTGCCACAGGTTGACACAACATGCTGGAGTAACTCAGGCTGTATCTCTGGAGAGAAAGAATGGATGATGCTTTGGTTAGATACCCTTCTTCAGACTGACAGGCGGGGGGGGGGGGGGGGGGGGGGGGGGGGGTGGAAGAGCAAGGTGTGAAAACGACTGATCAAAGCAGGCAAAGTTCAAGGAAATGGAGAATTAAGAATCTATCCATCTCCACTGACTTGGCCTCCACAGCTTTCTGTGGCAATGGATTCCACAGATTCACCACCCTCTGACTAAAGAAATTCCTCCTCATCTCCTTCCTAAAAGAACGTCCTCTAATTCTGAGGCTATGACTTCCAGTCCACGATTCTCCCACTAGTGGAAACCTCTCCTCATCCACTCTATCCAGGCCTTTCACTATTATTTATGTTTCAATGAGGTCCCCCCTCATTCTTCTAAACTCCAGCGAATATAGGCCCAGTGCTGTCAAACGCTCATCATGTGTTAACCTACTCATTCCTGGGATTATTCTTGTGCTCTCCAAAGTCAGCACATCCTTCCTCAGATATGGTGCCCAAACTTGCTTGCAACATTCGATATTACAATTAGATACTACAAGAGGTCCTCCTATGTAGAGCTGGCTGGCTCGGGCGCCATCTTGGATCCTGATCAATAGACGGTGCCTGTGTTATAACCTATGGGTTGTACATGTTGCACTTTTTATTTGCAATACAAACTCCATAAACGTACAGGTTTGTAGGTTAATTGACTTTGTATGCATAAATTGTCACCAGTGTATCTAGGATAGTGTTAGTGTGCGGGGATCGCTGGTTGGTGCAGACTCGGTGGGCCAAAGGGCCTGTTTCCGCGCTGTATCTCTAAACTAAACTAAACTAAACTAAACTGCCCAGTGCTCCAATTCCTAATTATTCTTAATCACACCTATTGCTTGAGTAATTACACCTACAAAATGCACCAGGGTGAAGCTTTGGTTTCCAGGCAAACTCTGTGTGGAGTTTGCACATTCTCCCTGTCATCATATGGGTTTCCTGCAGGTGCTCCGGTTTCCACCAACATCCCAGAGACGTGTGGGTTGGTAGGTTAATTAGCCTCTGTAAATTGCCCCAAAGCGTAGCGAATGGATGAGAGAGTGTGGGATAACAGAGCTTCTTTGAATGGGCGATGGATGGTCACTGTAGACTCGGTGGCCAAAGGACCCGTTTCCATTCTGTACCTCGACACTAACCGTCCAAGCTAAATTCCCATCTAGTAGATCGCAACAGGTCTGTGCTTGATTCTTCCACCTGGCAATGCCACTAAAGTGCAGGAAGTCATGAAACTTGGGCTCAAGGTGACGTGAGATCAGTTATTTGTTGATGTTTCGCACAGTCTGAATTTTTAAAAATGTTTCATTAGTTCTTCACTGTGCTTTTGCATTAGATGTTAAAGGGAATGTAATAGCCTTGGTTTAACTGGAAGGAGTTTTATTTTCTTTCATTGCTATTGAAGAAAAATGTAATTAGATTTCCAATAATTAATGAAGGCATTCTCCTTTACCCTTGTCACCAAGGTACAAGGCTATAAACGTAGCAGAGTTCAAAATGAAACATTGGGTAGTGACAATTGAGGGTAATCAATGTGTCCTACTTAACACAATATTCATTATACACAATGTTGGCAGAAACACTTCACCAAATGTCAATGTGAAGGAGCAAAGCTCATAGTACAGGGCACTGTCATGTTTGAATATAGTTAAACAAAGCCCACATGAAATAAGGAAGGACAGAAAATGCTGGAGTAGTCCAGCAGGTCAGGCAACATCCCCTGGAGAACATGGATAGGTGACGTTTCAGGTGACGTTTTCAGACTGATTGCAGGGGTGGGGGGGAAAGAAATCTAGAGGAATGTTGGGCATATGGAACGAGCTGTAGGAGGAGGTAGTTGAGGCAGTTATTGTCGCAGTGTTTTAGAAGCATTTAGATAGGTACATGGATAGGACAGATTTGAGATTGAGGGATATGGGTCAAATGCAGGCAGGTAGGACCAGTGGAGATGGCACATGTTGGTTGGTGTGGGCAAGTTGGGCCGAAGGGCCTGTTTCCATGCTGTATGTATGACTCAGAATTAAAGGGCGCTCGTTTAAATAAGGAGGTGAGGAGGAACTTCTTTAGTCAGAGTGTAGTTAATCTGTGGAACCCATTGCCGTGGAGGCCAAGACAGTGGATATTTTTAAGGCAGAGATGGACAAGTATTTCATTAGAATGGGTGTCAAGGGTTACGGAGAGAAGGCAGAAAAATGGGATTAGGTGGCAGAGATCTGCCATGATTGAATGGCGGAGTGGACTCGATGGGCCGAATGGCCTAATTCTACTCCTGTAACATGTGAACCTATGACTCCATGACCCTATGAGCAGAGGTACAGGAGCCATGCTTTGGCCTGCCATGTTGTGTCCTGCCCCTCCAATCCGTTGTGTCTTTCCTTGTCAAACCTGGTCTCCATTTCCTTGTTTCCACACAAATTGAGGATTATATATATTGCAATGATATGCCCAAAACATGGATATTTTTTGAACATATAGTTATAATATGACGATGATGTTTAAATCTTGAAATTTTGTAGGTAATAGGGGAAAATATTAGGAGTCAAACGCTGTTAAAATACATAAAATTATAAAAGGACTGGCCAAGCTAGATGCAGGAAAAATGTTCCCAATGTGGGGGGCGAGTCCAGAACCAGGGGCCACAGTCTTAGAATAAAGGGGAGGTCATTTAAGACTGAGGTGAGAAAAAACTTTTTCACCCAGAGAGTTGTGAATTTATGAAAATTCCCTGCCACAGAGGGCAGTGGAGGCCAAGTCATTGGATGGATTTAAGAGAGAGTTAGATAGAGCTCTAGGGGCTAGTGGAGTCAAGGGATATGGGGAGAAGGCAGGCATGGGTTATTGATAGGGGACGATCAACCATGATCACAATGAATGGCGGTGCTGGCTCGAAGGGCCGAATGGCCTCCACCTGCACCTACTTTCTATGTTTCTTTTCTATGTTTCTGTTGTGTACATGGGTTCTTAAGACATTCTGTGATAGTTCATCATTCATCATCGTTGAAAACATTAGCGGCGTTGTGGTGCTGGTTTCCGATGGGAACGGTGACCGCTGGAAGTATAGAATTTTGATGTGTGTGGTTTATCATCATTCCTTACCATGCTATGTACGACAGGGATGGCAACTTCTACTGAAGTGTGGATGGCCGTTGGCTCGCTAGGAGCTCATCCGCCCTTTGACACGTCTTGTATTTGGTCCTACTGGGGGTCCACAGCCCCCTCCTCACCTGGCAAACCAGGTGGAGGAGACGGTTTAATCGCCAACTATCCGACCGTGGAGCAGGTAGCACGGGATTACATGGTACCCGTGGCGGGGGGAACTCCCCCCGACCTGACCTGTGATAAGCAACACTTCTGTACAATGCGAACGCAGGCAGATAGGCATGACATGGAGCTGAACATTCTGGGCAATTTGAGAGACCAGGACAACTATGTGTGCGTTTGTGTGAGTATGTCTATGTATACACACAATGAACTTATTTTCTTGTTTATTATATTGTTCACAGTGTACTATGTCTACATATTGTATTGTGCTGCTGCAAGTAAGGGAGTACAGAGAAGGTTCACCAGACTGATTCCTGGGATGTCAGGACTTTCATATGAAGAAAGACTGGATAGACTCGGCTTGTACTCGCTAGAATTTAGAAGATTGAGGGGGGATCTTATAGAAACTTACAAAATTCTTAAGGGGTTGGACAGGCTAGATGCAGGAAGATTGTTCCCGATGTTGGGGAAGTCCAGAACAAGGGGTCACAGTTTAAGGATAAGGGGGAAATCTTTTAGGACCGAGATGAGAAAACATTTTTCACACAGAGAGTGGTGAATCTGTGGAATTCTCTGCCACAGAAGGTAGTTGAGGCCAGTTCATTGGCTATATTTAAGATGGAGTTAGATGTGGCCCTTGTGGCTAAAGGGATCAGGGGGGTATGGAGAGAAGGCAGGTACAGGATACTGAGTTGGATGATCAGCCATGATCATATTGAATGGCGGTGCAGGCTCGAAGGGCCGAATGGCCTACTCCTGCACCTAATTTCTATGTTTCTGTTTCTATGCACGAATTCCATTGTTCTATCCGGGACATATGACAATAAAACACTCTTGACTCTTGACTCTAATAACCAAGTCACTGTATGCAAAGGCTGTCGGCAGCATGCAGGCAACGGCACAGTTTTACCTGTGGAGTGGGTGTAATCGTAAAATAATTGTACCCCTTGTACAATCTTAAATGTTGAGCACCTCCACACGCTAAATGTTCGAGCTGTTTAATACATTGATGGATTATCCTCGGATAGAAATCAACTGGGACAATTAATCTTCCAACAAACTGTCATTACTTCCATGTTGTTCATGAAACCACCTGATAATTTCAGTGACAGCAATTAGACCACCGTTTACTGAACCGACTGAAGTAGCTTTGTGATTGCAGGTGTATTTTCAAGATTTCCTCAGTCGAGTTGAGAGATACAGTGCGGAAACAGGCCCTTCAGCCCACCGAGTCTGCACCGACCAGCGATCACCCCGTACACGAGCACTATCCTCCCGGGGAAAGCCCACGCAGGTCACGGGGAGAACGTACAAACAAAACCATACAGACACCACACCGCAGTCAGGATCGAACCCGGGTCACTGGTGCTGTTAGGCAGCAACTCTACCGCTGCACCAGTGTGCCGCCTCTGTCACAGTGTCACGGAATGCCAGTAGTTTTCCCTGCTTGATTAAGTTGGCGCAGGTGGAAAAGCTGCATTGTAAGCAGCTTTAGAACTGAACAGCAAAACGACACAACATGACAGAGGATACCCTCCGTTTCGGTCCATTTACAAATGCTTTCATTCCATTTTCAGGAGTAAAGGGGCTGTCCCACTGCGGCGACCTAATTGGCAAGTTTAGAAGATTTTCCCCTCGACTCATACTCGCAGGATGGTCGACATGAGGTCGACATTTCCGAAAAGACTTTGCCTTCCATCACAGTGGGTCCACTGTGATGGATGTTTGTCTGAACTAAATTGTGTGTACGTCTAGGAATTGTCTTTGTTTGTATGGCTGTGGAAACAGAATTTCGTTTGAGCCTCACTGAGGCTCAAATGACAATAAATTGTATTGTATTGTATTGTATTGTAGGAGGTCTTTGTAACTCTGCTTCATGCTCGAGAGTAGTCCCCGCGTGCTCGAGGCCTCAGCTAGGTCGCGGCGTATTTTTCAACATGCTGAAAAATGCCCACGAGTAAAAAAAGGTCGCCATGGAAAAAAAAATATTTTTTTTTTACTTGTAGGTTTAGTCGAAGTAGGTCGTAGTAGGTCGGCATGTTAGTCATAGGTAATCGAGTAGTCGAAGGTAGTTGTAGATAGTCTTCAACATAGTCGAAGGAGGTCAAAGGAGGTCTTCAACATGACACTTTTTCACTCTCCTAAACTCTTCTAAACTCGACAATTAGGTCGCCGCAGTGGGACAGCCCCTTAACCCTTGATCTTTTAGCTTGTGATCTGAAAGTCTTCTTAACTTATTTATATACTTAGTAGGCTTCCCTCCAAACATTGGCTGGATGGCACTCCACCCTCCAGAATGATTGGCCTAATTAACATTTATTTTAGTTTAGTATAGCTTAGTTCAGTTTTGTTTTGAGATGGAAAACAGGCCCTTTGGCCCACTGAGTCTGTGCCGACCAGCGATCACCCACACACTTGTTCTATCCGACACACTAGGGGTAATTTTTCCGAAGCCAACTAATGTACAAACCTGCAAGGCTTTGGAAAGTGGGAGGAAACCATAGCACCCAGAGAAAACCCACGCAGTCACAGGGAGAGCATACAAACACCATACAGACAGCACCCGTAGTCAGGATCGAACCCGGGTCTCTGGCGCCGTAAGGCAGCAACTATCGCTGCACTACTGTGGAACACGAGAAAATGTGTTAAAGGTTATTCTTCCCATCAAGTTAACAGCTTACACAGCCCATATACTATGTATCAGTGAAAGGATTTGGTTCTATGCTGCATAGCACCATGAATCTATCATGATAGATACAGCATAGAAATAGAACCTGCAGCCCATCGAGTCCATGCGACCATCAATCGCCCATGCACACTAGGTCTTATTTATATAATGTTTGCATCCACTCCCTACTTACTGGGGGCAACGTACAGAGGCCAATTAAGCTACAAACCCACATGCCTTTGCGATGTTCTAGGAAACCCACGAGGTGGCGCAGAGAACATGCAAACTCCAGGCAGACAGCACCTGTGGTCAGGATCAAACTCATAGCTCTGGCACTGTGAGGCATCAGCTCGACCAGTTATGCCATTGTGCTGCCGATGACTATGACTCTATGCACCAATATATTCAACTTAACCCCTTCCCACCAGTCTCCATGGCAGAGCTATCCCCAGCTTTGCTTGTGTTACACAAGTAATTAGATTATTTGAATGCCACAGCCATTTGTCAGGTGAGATATCATTGTATATGTTCTGTGAGAATTCTGTAGAGCCATGTGCGTATACTGTAAGTAAAAAAAGTCACAATTCAGCTGCATTCAGTAAATTAATGTTTTAGTTTTAGTATTAGAGGTACAGTGTTGAAATACTGTAGGCCCTTCAGCCTGCAGAGTCCACACCAACCAACAATCACAGGTACACTAGCTTTGTCCTACACACTAGGGACAATTTACAGAAGCCAATGAAATTACAATGAGAAGGCCTGAGCATCGGGCCGCCCGGGGTGGCGACTGTGGGTGCTCGGAAGGCCCCGGCCACGGGTGAACATCTGGGAAGATCGGAGGGGAGGCTGGCTGGACTATGGTGCCTTCCTCACCTTGGTGCCATTGTGTTATGCTGTGTCGTGGACTTTCTGTGTTTGTGCTTTTTTCAAATTCTATTTTATTTTTAATATGTTTTATTATTTATTATTTATTTATTTTTATGATACTGACTGTAAAGGGAAATTCATTTCGTTGTCTCTAATTGAGACAATGACAATAAATTTGAATACAATACAATACAATACAATACAAAACCAGCACATCCTTGGAATATGGGAGGAATCCGGAGCACCCGGAGAAAACCCATGCATAGTCAGGATCGAACTCAGGATCAAACTCGGGTCTCTGACGCAGTAAAGCAGCAATTCTCTCACTGCTCCGTTGAGTTAAGTCGCAGAGATGGACTACTTGGATCAATGGCCCCCTGGTGAGGTTAGAGGGCACAAAGAATCAAAATGGAATTGATGGATATGAGGGAGAACAGGTTGCAGGGATTCAGGGAAATAAGGAGAGGGAGAATTGGACTGAGGGGATTGATCTGTTGGGAGCTGGCATGGAATCGATGGACCAAATGGCCCTCTTCCAGGTTGCAATAAGTAAGTTCAGTAATCAAAAATATCCCAGGGAGCACAGTCAAATAAAAATTGGCATTGAGCCAGAAATGTTCCAGCATCTGTAGTACCCGTAGCCAGGACCCACGTCTCTTGTGTTGCAAGGCAGTAACTTTACCGTTGCACCACTGTGCCACCCTAAAGGTGCTCGAGGGTTGCTGGTGGATTTGGTCGACAAAAGGGCCTGTATCCATGTTGTTTGACTCCGTGACTTTATAAGGCGTGGGCACGGTGGCGCAGCGGTAGAGTTGCCGCCTTTACGGCGTTGCAACGCCTGGGAACCACGGGTTCGATCCCGACTACGCGTGCTGCCTGTACAGAGTCTGTACGTTCTCCCCGTGACTGCGTGGGTTTTCTCTGAGATCTTCGGTTTCCTCCCACATTCCAAAGACGTACAAGTTTGTAGGTAAATAGGCTTGGTCTAAGTGTAAATTGTCCCTAGTGTGTGTAGGATAGTGTTAATGTGCGGGGATCACTGGTCGGTGTGGACTCGGCGGACCGAAGGGCCTGCCTCCGCGCTAAAACTCTCGAAAACCAAAACTGTAACTCTGTGACAGTGCAGCAAAATGAGTCAACACAGTGCTTCCCACGGCCCATTAGCACCATAGAGGCAGCCCTGTCCATCATACAAATTGGCTTCCCCCTCCCGTCGACCTACACATCACACTGCCTCGGGAAAGCAGCTAGCATAATTAAGGAGTAATTCAGCGGGACAGGCAGCATCTCTGGATAGACGGAATGGGTGACGTTTCAGGTCGAGTCTGAAGAAAGGTCTCGACCCGAAATATCACCCATTCCTATCATAGAAATGCTGCATTGTCCCGCTGAGTTACTCCAGCATTTTGGGTCTATCTTCAGTTTAAACCAGCATCAACAGTTCCTGAATCTACATCAGCATCTACAGTCTAATGAGGTAATTTCATGTGCTCCTATCACATGAAATTACCTCATAAGCTAAGGATTGTTTAAGAAGGAACTGCAGATGCTGGAAAACCGAAGGTAGACAAAAATGCTGGAGAAACTCAGCGGGTGAGGCAGCATCTATGGAGCGAAGGAAATAGGTAATGTTTCGGCTCGAGACACTTCTTCAAACTGATGTGGGGGTGGGGGGGGGGGGCGGGAAGAGGAAAGGAAGAGGTGGAGAGAGTGGGCTGTGGGAGAGCTGGGAAGGGGAGGGGATAGAAGTAGAAAGCAGGGACTACCTAAAATTGGAGAAGTCAATGTTCATACAGCTGGGGCGGAAACTGCCCAAGCGAAATATGAGGTGCTGCACCTCCAATTTACGGTGGTCCTCACACTGGCCATGGAGGAGGCCCAGGACAGAAAGGTCGGAATGGGAGGGGGAGTTGAAGTGCTGAGCCACTGGGAGATCAGGTTGGGTATTGCGAACCGAGCGGAGGTGTTGGGCGAAGCGATCGCCAAGCCTACGCTTGGTCTCACCGATGTAGAGCAGCTGACACCTAGAGCAGCGGATGCAATAGATGAGGTTGGAGGAGGTGCAGGTGAACCTCCACCGCACCAGGAAAGACTGCTTGGGTCCTTGGATGGTGTCAAGGAGGGAGGTAAAGCGACAAGTGTAGCATTTTCTGCGTTTGCAAGGGAAAGTGCCAGGAGAGGGGGTGGTTTGGGTGGGAAGGGACGAATTAACCAGGGAGTTACGGAAGTAACGGTAAGGATGTACTCCTGATCTCCCAACCAACCTCATTGCCCCCCTTGCAATTTTTTAATCTGCACTTTCTCTGCAGCAGTAACATTATATTCTGCGCTCTGTTTTCTTTCTCTTTTTGCACTATCTGGATTGTTTTATTGCACTCATGTCATAGAGTCAGAGAGTCAAAGAGTAATACATTGTAGAAACAGGCCCTTCAGCCCAACTTGCCCACACTGGCCAACATGTCGCAGCTACACTTGTCCCACCGGCCTGCATTTGGCCCATATCCCTCCAAACCTATCCGATCCCAGTGTGGTGTGATTTGACAGGATAGTACATGAAACCAAGTATTAAACTACATATCAGTACAAGTTACAATAATAAACCAATAACAATACTGATCAGCCTATAAAGATGAACTACATGTGGGTTTTTTTGTTCCTTTAGTTTAGTTTAATTTAGTTTAGAGATACAGCGCAGAAACAGGCCCTTCGGCCCGCCCTGTTCACACCGACCAGCGATCCTCGCACATTAACACTATCCTACACACACCAGGGACAATTTACACATACACCAAGCCTACCAACCTGTACACCTTTAGAGTGTGGGAGGAAACCGAAGATCTCAGAGAAAACCCACTCTTCTCACGGGGAGAACGTACAAACTCAATACAGACAGCGGCCATAGTCGGGATCGAACCCGGGTCTCTGGCGCTGCAAGCGCGGTAAAGCAGCAACCCTACCGCTGCCCCACCATGTCACCATGCACAATCCAGATAGCGCAAAAAGAGAAGAAAACATCGCGGGAGAATATAATGTTACTGCTGCAGAGAAAGTGCAGATTAAAAAATTGCAAGGGGGGCAATGAGGTTGGTCGGGAGATCAGGAGTACATCCTTACCGCTCCCTCCGTAACTCCCTGGTTAATTCGTCCCTTCCCACCCAAACCACCCCCAGTAGCGCTGACAACTTTCAGCCATTGAAGTGACACAGAAACTTCCAGTATTCAATCATTCTTTTTGGAATCAATATTTCTTCAATTGCCAGACAACAATAAATGCACTGTGAAGAAGAAAAACCCACTGGATTGCTTTTTCATCCCCCCCCCATAATCTACT
Organism: Amblyraja radiata; assembly: GCF_010909765.2. Taxonomy (NCBI): domain Eukaryota; kingdom Metazoa; phylum Chordata; class Chondrichthyes; order Rajiformes; family Rajidae; genus Amblyraja; species Amblyraja radiata. The sequence goes on from NC_045961.1 coordinate 94,589,605, forward strand.
GCCAAGGAATCAGCGAGTATGGAACTACACAGCTGGATCATCTGGAAGAACAGTCAAAGCACAAGTGTGTCTACATCAACACTGAAGGAATGCATGCAGCTCACACAGTCCGTTAGCCAGAGTTCAGCACATCAACAAGCTTCCTTCCATTTAGTTGGGCGGAACCGAGGTGCCTTCAAGGCCTTAGTTGAGCATTACGTTTAGAAGAACTTTAGAGAGAGCCCCTGAGTGCAGTTTTTTAAGTTTGGCTAATGGAATAATTGGTCAAATGGTCCGACATTAAATATTGAAATGATTTCAATGATGGGATCAAGATCTGCATTGCTAGCTTCATCAACTACTACCAATCCTCAAATACATCCTTTCTACTGTAACTGAACCTGGCAATGGTTAATGGACCATTTATTCTCAAAAAGGCACACACTCTAACCTGGATTCGAATGCAGATAGACACAAAATGCTGGAGTAACTCTGCGGGATAGACAGGCAACAGGGTGTCAAGAGTTATGGGGAGAAGGCAGGAGAATGGGGTTAGAAGGAAGAATAGAATAGAATAGAATAGAGTAGAATAGAATGCCTTTTATTGTCATTCAAACAACTTGGTTTGAATAAAATTGTATTTTCTACAGTTTTAACATTACAAAATAACCCAAGACCCACACTTAATAGAGTTTACATAAACATCCATCACAGTAAGTCTCCAACACCTCCTCACTGTGATAGAAACATAGAAACATAGAAAATAGGTGCAGGAGTAGGCCATTCGGCCCTTCGAGCCTGCACCGCCATTCAATATGATCATGGCTGATCATCCAACTCAGTATCCTGTACCTGCCTTCTCTCCATACCCCCTGATCCCTTTAGCCACAAGGGCCACATCTAACACCCTCTTAAATATAGCCAATGAACTGGCCTCAACTACCTTCTGTGGCAGAGAATTCCAGAGATTCACCACTCTCTATGTGAAAGGCAAAGTCTTATCTCTTCCCTTTGTTCTACACCCGCGGTCCAGCAGTCCAACCGCAACGTTGCGCAATGCAACTGGGGCTCTGATGTTAAAGCCCCCGGCGGACGATGGTAAGTCCTGTGGCCATTAAGCCACGCCTAAGAGATTGATCAGCCATGATTGAATGGCAGAGAAGACTTGATGGGCCGAATGGCCTAATTCTACACTTATGATCGTATGACCTTATGAGCACCACTGGAAAGAAGGAATGGATGACCTTTCGGGTCGAGACCCTTCTTCAGACTTAAATGTATATCATGGTTTGATTAGTTTTAACGACAAAAATATACAATACCACATCATTGTAACTGCCGTCATTATAACTGGCTCCACCATCTGATGGAAATATATAAAATTATGAGAGGCATAGATAGATAGGGTAGACAGCCAGAACCTTTTCCCCCAGAGTGGAAATGTCAAAGACTAGAGGGCATACAATAGCTTTGTGGTGAGAGGGGCAACATTTAAAGTATACGTGTGTGGCAAGATTTGCTACACAGAGTGCCTGGAATGAGCTACCAGGGATGGTGGTGGAGGCAAATATGACAGTGGTGTTTAAGAGGCTTTTAGATAGGCACAAGGATATGCAGGAAATAGAGGGGTATGGACCATGTGCAGGCAGAGGAGATTAGTTTCCTCCCCCCCCTCTATTTTGTTAGAAAATATATCATATATTTTGTTGTTCTACATTTTGAACAAAATATAGATATCATTTGAAATGGAGGTTTAAATTATTATTTCTGAACTTCAACTATAATCTGTTGAATTATCAAACAGTTGTCAAACTGCATTTTAATATTTAGATTTATAGATTCAGAAGTTTATACTGCATGGAAACAGGCCATTCGTCCCAACTTGTCCATGCCGACCAAGATGCCAACCGGTGCTCATTCCATCTGCCAGCATTTGGACCCTATTCCCCCTTTTTTTACCTTATGTGATTGTAATTGCTGCAACCAGCTTCTCTGGCAGATTGTTCCATAGACTCACCTCCCTCTGTGTGACCCTCATATAAACTTTAAATGTTTCCCTTCTCACTTGTACCTCTAGTTATAGTCTCCCCAAACTTGGGATAAATATTATGACACTCTACGCTATCTGTGCTACTCATTTTATAAATCTCCATTAGGTCATTCCTCAGTCTCCTTCACTCTAAGAAAAATAGTCTTGTCGTCTACTTGCACACCACAAATAAACTCTGTATCTCTGTACTGGGCAAGTAACCATGTGGAAATAGAGTGACCACACTCCGAGAATGAACTGTTGAAACATACAGGAGAAGGAGAAGGAAGAGGTGTATGGATATTGACTTCTCTAATTGTAAGTAACCCTTCCTTTCCTCCTCTCTCCATCCCTCCCCCACCCACGCTCTCCGACCGGTCTGACTGTCCTCCTGGTTAAATTTTATCTTTATATGCCTCGTTGTCAACTTCCCCTAGCTAACAATGGTCTATTCAACTTTTTCCGTGAACTTCGTCCCCTTTGATCCTGCGTTTTCACACCTCACCCTTCCATATCTCTATGTCTCCTTCTCCCCTGACTCTCAGTCTGAAGAAGGGTCTCGACCGGAAACGTCACCCATTCCTTCTCTCCAGAGATGCTGCCTGTCCCACTGAGTTACTCCTGCATTTTGTGTCTATTTTCAAGAGAAGTCTCTTCAGATACGCCTTTCTCAGAGATCTTCCTCAGTCTGTGAGCTTCGCTGTGAGTCATGTACTGGGATACTGGGCCTGTTTCTGCATTGTATCTCTAAACTAAAACCTACCAGCTGCTGTTAGTAAATGCAATTGGAGGCAGTTGCCTGGGTCGATCTATTCAGGGGAGTTCGAGCTGTAATCTCACTCCACATAAGAGTGGTGCATGGGAGCTGAGAAATTTTGATTGCTGGGTTCATATAAATCACGCTGTGCATGTTTATCAAAGGCAACACTGGAGCTACCTCTTCCATCAAATAAACAGCACAGGTTATCACTGACCACTCGGGAAAAATGTCTTTATAAAGACTGATCACTTTTTATAGATGTGGCTATTAATATATTTAATTCTTCATGGAGAGAAGGGAGGCACGGTGGCACAGCGGTAGAGTTGCTGCCTTACAGCGCCAGAGACCCGGGTGCTGTCTGTACGGACTTTGTACCATCTTCCCGTGACCTGCGTGATTTTTTCTCCGGGACCTCTGGTTTCCTCCCACGCCTCAAAGACGTACAGGTTTGTAGGTTGATTGACTTGGTATCATTGTAAATTGTCCCTAGTGAGTGTAGGATAGTGCTAGTGTATAGGGTGCTCGCTAGTCAGTGTGGACTCGGTGGGCCGAAGGGCCTGTTTCATAGAAACATAGAAAATAGGTGCAGGAATAGGCCATTCGGCCCTTCGAGCCTGCACCGCCATTCAATATGATCATGGCTGATCATCCAAATCAATATCCCGTACCTGCCTTCTCTCCATACGCCCTGATCCCTTTAACCACAAGGGCCACATGTAACTCCCTCTTAAATATAGCCAATCAACTGGCCTCAACTACCTTCTGTGGCAGAGAATTCCACAGATTTACCACTCTCTATGTGAAAAATGATTTTCTCATCTCAGTCCTAAAAGACTACCCTCTTATCCTTAAACTGTGACCCCTTGTTCTGGACTTCCCCAACATCGGGAACAATCTTCCTGCATCCAGCCTGTCCAACCCCTTAAGAACTTTGTACGTTCCTATAAGATCCCCCCTCAATCTTCTAAATTCTAGCGAGTACAATTCTAGCGTGTTCAACGTTTCTGCACCGTATCTCTAAACTAAAGTAACCTAAAGAAATAATGCAAGAGGAAAAGAAATGACCAAATGAGAAACAGATGAAAAAAGAGAAAGACAAAGATGTTTTTGTTAAGCTGAAAAGAGTGTGGAGATTTACAAGGATGCCGCCAGGACTCGAGGGCCTGAGCGAAAGGCAGAAGTTGAGCAGGCTGGAACTTTATTCTGTGGTCTGCAGGATGAGGGATGATCTTATACAACTGTTTATAATACTCCAGTTGAAACCACATCAGTTTTTTAACAATTCATCATAGCGTTTTCATTCTTGTAAAGCTGAGAGTTCCATATGCTTTTTCAACCAAACTCAAGCCAAAATGGGTGGCACAGTGAGGCAGCGGTAGAGCTGCTGCCTTACAGCACCAGAGACGCGGGTTCAAACCTGACTATGGGTGCTGTCTGTACAGAGTTTGTACGTTCTCCCCATGACCGCCACATATTTATAGGATGCGGCTATTATCCGAGTCGAGGCCTCGCCCCCCCCCCCCCCCCCCCCCCTCCTCGCGGCCTACCAACTGGATTGGTGCGGGCTTTCCTGCCGGGACCGCACATCGGTCTATCGCGGAGCTGTTTGCACGGAGCTCCCAACGCGGGCGGCACTGACTTTAACATCGCGGAGTCCTGGGACCCTTTGCCAGGGGTCGTCAGCGCGAATCTCCGCCCAGCGCGGCCTGTGGACATCGGGAGCCGCGGGCTCCGGTGGAAGGTGGAAGGTGGCCGATTGAGAGGTCCAGGCCGCTGAGGATGTTCTTCCGTTCGACGTCGGGGTTCCATCGTTCCCGGCGAGAGGGCCTGAACATCGGGCCGCCCGTAGCGGCGACTACGGGGTGTTCGGAAGGCCCCGACCGCGGGTGAACATTGGGGAACATCAGTGAGGAGGTTGACTGGACCTTGGTTCATTCACTCACAGTGGGGAACTTTGGTGCCTCTGTGGGGATGTTTGTGTTGTGGACTATCGTGTTCTGGGTTTGTGTTTTTTTTATTTTATTTTTTGTATGACTGTAAGGGAAAGAGAATTTTGTTGTCTCTTAATTGAAGACAATGACAATAAATTAAATCAAATCAATCAAATTATATTTAAAATATAGAAACATCCAATTCTCATTAAAAATCAGTTTGTGTAACGATATATATATGTCTGTCTGTCTATCTAGCTATATTTAAGAGGGAGTTAGATGTGGCCCTTGTGGCTAAAGGGATCTGGGGTATGGAGAGAAGGCAGGTACAGGATACTGAGTTGGATAATCAGCCATGATCATATTGAATGGCGGTGCAGGCTCGAAGGGCCGAATGGCCTACTCCTGCACCTATTTTCTATGTTTCTATGTTTCTATGTTTCTATGTTTCTATCTATCTATCTATCTATCTATCTATCTATCTATCTATCTATCTATCTATCTATCTATCTATCTATCTATCTATCTCTTATCTATCTATCTATCTATCTATCTATCTATCTATCTATCTATCTATCTATCTATCTATCTATCTATCTATCTATCTGTAGGTGTGCGGGGGTCGCTGGTCAGCACAGAGCCAGGGGGCCGAAGGGCCTGTGTCCGCACTATAACTTTAAACTAAGTGAAAGTATCCTCTCATTATTTCTTGTTGTTTATTATGGCATTTCCAGAGTACTATGTTTACATAATCTGTTGTCCTGCACCAAGCAATAATTTTATTGTTCCGTTTCAGGACATATGCCAATAAACCACTCTTGACACTTGACAAACAGGGAAGCTGTTAGTTTGAAAGTGTTGAAGGCATTATTGAGTCCTAAAAGCCCGGTTGGAGGGTGAGATGCTGTTCCTTGAGCAAACGTCGGTCTTTGGTGAAGCAACATGGAAGATCAAAGGCAGAGGTCCTAGTAGGTGACGCTGAGCTTCTACCTGGCTTCTCCGCACCAGTCTCACCTCGCCTCTTTGGGTTTCGAACATTGAACAGTCCAGCACAGGGACTGACCCTTCTCCACAATATGTTTGAGCCGAACATGATGCCAAGTTAAACTGAACTCATCTGCCTGTACAACATCCATAGAAAGAACAAAAAGCTGGAGTAACTCAGTGGACAGAGTCTGAAGAAGGGCTTCGTCCCCGAAATATCACCTATTCCTTTTCTCCAGAGATGCTGTCTGACCTGCTGAGTTACTCCAGCTTTTTGTGTTTATCGTTGGTTTAAACCAGCATCTGCAGTTCCTTCCTGGACATGATCCATGTCCCTCTACTCCAAGAGCCAACCTGAAAGCCTCTTAAGCACCGTTATTGTACCTGCCTCCGCCACCTCCCCAGGCAATGTGTTCCAGGCACCCACCACTCTGCACACCTCCGTTAAACTGTTCAACCCTCACTTTATAGCTATGATGGCACGCTGCCGCAGAGCCAGAGTTGCTGCCTTACAGCGCCAAAGACACGGGTTCGATCCTGACCAAAGATACTAGAGCGGAGATCCTGACTACGGGTGCTGTCTGTACAGAGTTTGTACAAGATCAGGTGGGTTTTCTCTGGGAGCTCCGGTTTCCTCCCACATTCAAAAGATGTACACGTTTGTAGGTTAATTGGCTTTGGTAAACATTGTAAATTGGCTCCAGAGTGTACGAGGATCGCTGGTCGGCGTGGACTGGGTGGGCTGAAGGCCCTGTTTTCACGCTGTACCTCTAAGCTATACGAAAACTAAACTAAACTATGCCCTGAAGTGTTGGATATTTCCACACTGGGAAAAAGACTCTGACTATCTACCCTATCTATGTCTTTCATCATTTTAGATACTTCCATCAAGCTCCACATCAACCTCCGACTGTTCCAATGAAGCATAGAATCATTGAGCCTTAGATAGAGTAGACATTCAGAACTTGATTCAGTGTGGAAATGTCAAAAACTGAAGGGTGTAGCATAAAGGTGAAAGGGGCAAACTTTAAAGGAAGACACAAAATGCTGGAGTAATTCAGCTGGACAGGCAGCATCTCTGGACAGAAGGGGTGGGTGACGTTTTGGGTTGAGACCCTTCTTCAGATTGATGTCAGACAATAGACAATAGACACAGGAGTAGGCCATTCGGCCCTTCGAGCCAGCACCACCATTCAATGTGATCATGGCTAATCACCCACAATCAGTTCCGTTCCTGCCTTCTCCCCATATCCCTTGACACCGCTATCTTTAAGAGCTCTATCTAACTCTCTCTTGAGAGGGAGACACATAGATAAGGAAGTGTAAGGTGTGAAAATAGGACAATGGGAATAGAGATCAAGGAAAATGTAGAATAGATCATTGTTAACCGAGAGAAGGAAACAACAAAGCAAAGGGGGATATAATGTAGTCGGAGACTGTAAGAGTGGTCGGAGAACTGGGATGCGGGAGAGATGGAGAGAGAGGGAAAGCAAGGGTTACTTGAAGTTTGAGAAATCAATGTTTAAAGGAGGTGTGCGAGGCATGTTTTTTTTTACACACAGAGGGTGGAGGTACCTGGAATGCACTGCCAATGTGATGGTGGAGGCAGACATGATAGTGGTGTTTAAGAGGCTTTTAGACATGGGTATGAAGGCTCACCAGCGTCTCCTCTTCCTGAGGAGACTAAAGAAGGTCCTTCTGTCTCCTCAGATTCTGGTGAACTTCTACCGCTGCACCATCGAGAGCATCCTTACCAACTGTATCACAGTATGGTACGGCAACTGCTCTGTCTCCGACCGGAAAGCACTGCAGAGGGTGGTGAAAACTGCCCAACGCATCACCGGTTCCTCACTCCCCTCCATTGAGTCTGTCCAAAGCAAGCGTTGTCTGCGAAGGGCGCTCAGCATCGTCAAGGACTGCTCTCACCCCCCCCTCGGACACTCCTTCCACCAGGAAAAAAAAATTGCACTACTATGACTGTATGCACGTAAATATATTTATTTATTGCTCATATTCTATGTTCGCTCTTCTAGGTGAGATGCTAACTGCATTTCGTTGTCCCTGTACTGTACACTGCACAATGACAATAAAGTTTGAATCTGAATCTGAATCTGAATCTGAAATGGAGGTGTGTGGATCATTTGCAGGCAGATGACATTACATTATCTTGGCATCATGTTTGCCACAGACATTATGGACCAAAGGACCAGTTCCTGTGCTGTCATTTTCTGTTTTCTTAGCCCTGAAGATTTAACAATGAATTCAACAATTCCAAAGAAAGGTCATCAGCTGTAATATTAGCTCCATTTTTCTCACTCAAATACTGCCTGTCCTGTTGGTTTCTGCTTTTTTTTTTCTTCCAATTTCCAGCATATGAAGGTTTTGGCATTTTGATGAACAGTTAAAATTGTTCTCTGTGCAGTGTTTTAACCTTGAAGTGTTTTAGATCCTTTTCCACTGTGTGGATTATTGTGTTGACTTCATTTGTTACACCCTTCCCTCCAAATTCCTCAAGCAATAAGTCCTGCTTTCCAGAAATGTTTGCCGCCTGAAGTGCGGATCATAACAGAGACTCTGTTGAACAAACTGCTTATTAACCTATCAATTGTGTTTGACTGTTATGGATACAGCCGTTACATATACATACACGTCGGGAGATTGTGGCGAGACCTGATAGTGGTATAGAAATATTAGTGGTGGCACGGCGGCATAGTCGCTGCCTTACAACGCAGGAGCCCCAGGTTCGATCCTGACTACAGGTGCTGCCTGTATGGAGTTTGTACGTTCTCCCCGTGACCACGCGGGTTTCCCCCCAAGATCTTCCTTCCGTAAGGCAGCAACTGTGTCGCCTGAAGGCTTCCATTATGCATCTGGAGCCCAACAGTTTGCAAAAAGAGAGGGAATAGTTGAATGGCAGAAAGCAGCCTCACTGGGAACTGGTCCTGATATCTGCTCTGGATCAATATATTTCTATGCAATACCACTGCATTACTTAACAAATATCTGCGGCACATTACAATTATGTCGGGCAAGAAATGATAAACCAATTTATTAATACCATTCCAACCTTAAGAAGGCAGTGCAGAAACAAGGAACTGCAGACGCTGGATGATACACAAAAGGACACAAAGTACTGGAGTAACATAGAAACATAGAAAATTGGTGCAGGAGGAGGCCATTCGGCCCTTTGAGCCAGCACCGCCATTCATTGTGATCATGGCTGATCGTCCCCAATCAATAACCCGTGCCTGCCTTCTCCCCATATCCCTTGACTCCACTAGGCCCTAGAGCTCTATCTAACTCTTTCTTAAATCCATCCAGTGACTTGGCCTCCACTGCCCTCTGTGGCAGGGAATTCCATAAATTCACAACTCTCTGGGTGAAAGAGTTTTTTCTCGCCTCAGTCTTAAATGACCTCCCCTTTATTCTAAGACTGTGGCCCCTGGTTCTGGACTCGCCAAACACTGGGAACATTTTTCCTGCATCTAGCTTGTCCAGTCCTTTTATAATTTTATATGTTTCTATAAGATTCGCCCCTCATCCTTCTAAACTCCAGTGAATACAAGCTAAACTCCAGTGAATACAAGCTAAACTCCAGTGAATGCAAGCAGTAATTCAGCAGGTCAGGCAGCATTTCTGGAGAACATAGATAGGTGATGTTTTGGGTCGAGACCCTTCTTCACTCACAGAGAAGGCAGTGCACATGTTTTATGTCAGGTCAAAGAGTTAAAAAAAATGTTTTATAACATAATATTTAACTTGTAACATGAGAGGAATAGAGAGGGTAAACACACAGAGTCTTACCCAGTGTAGTGGTATAAAGAACCAGAGGACATAGGTTTCAGGCGAGCGGGGGGGAAGATTTAATATGAAACCGTGGGGTACGTTTTTTCACAAAGGGTGGCAGATATATGGAACGAGCTGCCAGAGGAGGCAAAAAACATATTTGGACACTTACATGATATATTTAGAGGGAAGTGGGCCAAATGCAGGCAGGTGGGACTAGTGTAGATAGGGCATGTTGGTCGGTGTGGGCAAGTTGGGCTGAAGGGCCCGTTTCCACGCTGTATGACTTCCATGACTCTACAACATACTTGCATTGTGTTTGTATGATTACAAGTGCTATTACATTTATTCTTTGCTTTTATTTCAGAACTCAAAGTGCTGAGCCAAATAACGAAACTTATAAAAAGTTAATATTTTATCAGCCGTGTCAGCTTGATGTCAGTCAATCAATACATCTTGATTTAACGTTCCTTTATGCTTGATCTTCCCACTGTGCTGGAGTTTTGGATGGAACTTACTGTCGTTTTACTAGATTGTCTCAATTTAGAAAATGCACCATTTGCAATTTTTTTATTGTCTGTTCGCTATAGGAGTGGCTGTTTTACTTTCACAAGTAGAGATTGCCAGGCCACACCTTATCTCTGCATTGATGCCAATTGTCAGTGTAGCAAATCAGTGTTCCTATAAACCTCAAAAATATAAATCTCCTCTCTGAAAGGAATTTAAAATTTAAGGAATTTAAAACGGAAATTTATAATATAATTTTGATTTGTATGGGTCAGGATTTAAGGGGAGAAGGTGGGAGAATGGGATTAGGAGGGAGAGATAGATCAGCCATGTTTGAATGGTGGAGCAGACTTGATGGGCTGAATGGTCTAATTCTGCTTCTATCACTTTTGAACCCATGAAAATCGAGCTCAGCAAGTCAAATTTAGTTGTTGCAATGCTTTGACTGACTACTACAAGGGCCAGGAAGCGAGCGGGCAAGATCATCTCTGACCCCTCTCACCCTGGCCACAAACTCTTTGAATCACTTCCCTCTGGAAGGCGACCCTGGACTGTCAAAGCTGCCACAGCCAGACATAAAAACAGTTTTTATCCACGAGTAGTTGCTCTACTCAACAGCCAAAAATCTGTAGCCTCCCTTTGATCTGGTATTTTGTTGGTTCACATGCTTGATCAATGGTGTTTTATCATTAATGTTTTATTATTATTAATGTTTAGTGTTTTCCGAGTCATTCGTAACTGTCACTTTATGTCAATTTGTTACGTGGGCGGAGCACCAAGGCAAATTCCTTGTATGTGAATATCTACATATCTACTTACATACTTACTTACTACAGAAGAAGAACAAAAACAGAATGGTACAGCAAACAGGCCCTTCAGCCCACAATGACCATGTCGAACATGATGCCAAGTTAAAATAATCTCCACTGCCCGTATGTGATTCATATCCCGCCATTCTATGTATGTGCATCTGGCTATCTCAAAACCTCTTAGATGCCACTCTCGTATCTGTCTCCACCCCCCCCCCCAGGTACCCACCAATCTCTGTGTTAAATATTTGCCCCATACATCTCCTTTAAACTCTACCCCCACCCCCCCCCCCCCTCACCTTAAAGCTATGCCTCTAGTCCGTGACAATTCCACCCTGAGAAAGAGATTCTGACTGTCGACCTTATCTATGCCTCTCATAAAGTTATATACTTATATCAGGTGTTCCCTGGCAGTCATATAGCATGGAAACAGACCCTTAAACTCATCTCAACTCAACAATGTATATCAAGATGTCCCTTCTATGCTAGTCCTATTTGCCCGCGTTTTGGCCCATATCCCTCTAAACCTTTCCTATCAAGGGACAGCTTCTTCCCAGCTGTCAACAGGCAACTGAATCACCTTACCACAGCCAGAAGGCAGTCCTGACCTACTATCTCCCTCATTGGTGGCCCTTGGACTACCTTTGATCGAACAACGTTATTCCTTGATCATGTATATCTGTACACTGTGAATGGCTCGGTGGTAATAATGCAATGTCTTTCCCGCTGACAAAAGCTTTTCACTCTACCTCGACACACGTGACAATAAACTAAACTGAACTAACTATCCATGTACCTGTCCAAATGGCTTTTAAATGCTATTACTGTGTACTACCTGCCTCAATCACCTCCTCTGGCAGCTCATATCACGTACACATCACTTCACTTCTTGAAACTAGAATGAATGATTATTGAAGGAAATCAGATACTTGCAAATAGAATACATAAAAAAGGTTGTAAAAATAACCACTTTAATGCGGCATTGACTGAATTGCACATGCTTCAGTTCCAGGGTGATCATTAACAGTGTCAGTAGGCCATTGAATTGGATAGATCAGGGTTCCAAATGTTGCTGATTGACAAGGTTTACAGACATTGTACAGCCTTTTGCTGATGAGCAATCTGGTTCAATTGATCTTTAACCTACCCCCGGCACCATAGCTACTGGAGCGCCATGCTGATACCACCCTTCATCTGTTCCACTCACATCTGTGTTTACAGCTCAGTTCACCTCAGGCACCAGTGATAGAATCTGCAGGATTAACTTTCAGGCAGAGATAGACAAGTTCTTAATTAGAATGGGTGTCAAGGGGTTATGGGGAGAAGGCAGGAAAACGGGATTAGGCGGCAGAGATCAGCCATGATTGAATGGCGGCGTAGAGTCGATGGGCCGAATGGCCTAATTCTACTCCCATAGCTTGTGAATTCTGGCTCTCTGTATTTTAGAACCCCAGACCTGTTACGCAGCCATATACAGGTGCAAGGGCGGCAAGGTGGAGGAACAATAGAGCACGGAGGCACACAGGCCACACGCAAAGCTCTCGTGATTTTGTCCGGATTAAAGGAGGTGCCGGGCCATCGGTGGTGGATCTGTACTTTGGTTTCCACCTTGGAAATAGTTCTAGTTTAGTTTAGAAATACAGCGTGGAAACAGGCCCTTTGGCCCACCGAGTCCACGCCGACCAGCCATCCCCGTGCACCAGCATTACCCTATGCACACGAGGGACAATTTACAATTATACCAAGACAATTAACCTTGCGTGTCTTTGGAGTGCGCGGGGACACCGGAGATCCCGGAGAAAACCCACGCGGGTAACGGGGAGAATGTACAAACTCCATACAGACAGGCGCCCATAGTCAGGATCAAACCTGGGTCTTTATAGACAGCAACTTAAGGAGTTGGACAGGCTAGATGCAGGAAGATTGTTCCCGATGTTGGGGAAGTCCAGAACAAGGGGTCACAGTTTAAGGATAAGGGGGAAATCTTTTAGGACTGAGATGAGAAAAAAAAATTTACACAGAGAGTGGTGAATCTCTGGAATCCTCTGCCACAGAATGTAGTTGAGGCCAGTTCATTGGCTATATTTAAGAGGGAGTTAGATGTGGCTAAAGGGATCAGGGGGTATGGAGAGAAGGCAGGTACAGGATACTGAGTTGGTTGATCACCCATGATCATATTGAATGGCGGTGCAGGCTCGAAGGGCCGAATGGCCTACTCCTGCACCTATTTTCTATGTTTCTATGTTTCTAACTCTACCGCTGTGCCACCCTATCGCATCTTTGGTTTACTACCACAATCCGAAGACGTACAGGCTTGTAGATTAATTGACTTGGTATCAATATAAAATTGCCTACCATGTGTAGGGTAGTGTTAATGTGCGGGGAGCGGTTGGGACGAAGGGCCTGTTTCCGTGCTTTAGCACTAAACTAAGCTAAACCCTTTGTTAAACAAATCAGATTTAATCAAGCGAAACAAAGAGGGTTTCTTCCTTACATCTGAAGTTAACAACTATTTCCTTTGTATGTTGGCCACACTTGGTTGATACATTTTTCTTGAACAAAAACTTCAGTTAAAATTGGATTTCAAATTAATTAGGTTGTTCCTTGCAGCTGCACAAACTAAAACGTGTTGTGCTTGGAGCTATGGAGACTTTATAAATCTTATTTAGCCTTCTGATTACTAATTGGAATGCTATTCCCGGTAATATCTTCAAGAAGTTTCTGCCTATTAGCATTAAGTGATGCACAAGCATGTAGGAAGTGGTGAGATAGATAATCTCTTGGTGTCTCTGAGATCTGTCTTTGAATGCTACCCACACCATTGGTCTAAAAGGTACATACGTTCACAAGTGATGGGGGCAGAATTAGGCCATTCAGCCCATCACGTCAACTCTGCCATTCAATCATGGCTGATCTACCTCTCCCTCCTAACCTCAGTCTCCTGTCGTCTCCACATAACCCCTGACACACATACTAATCTAGAATCTATCTATCTCTGCCTTAAAAATATACATTGGCATGGCCTCCAAACGCACTCTCCCTGTGCTCCTTTCTCCTGGCTTGTGTCCTTCATAACTTCATAGGTGACAGGAGAAGTATTAGGCCATTCCTCCATCCAATTTCCTCCGCCATTCAATCATGGCTGGTCTATCTCCCCCTCCCAACCCCATTCTCCTGCCTTCTCCCTATAATCCCTGACACTTGTGCTAATCAAGAATCTATCTATCTCTGCCTTAAAAATATCTATTGACTTGACCTCCACAGCCTTCTGAGGCAATGAATTCCACAGATTCACCACCCTCTGACTGTAGAAATTCCTCCTCATCTCCTTCCTAAAGGTACGTCCTTTAATTCTGAGGCTATGACGTCTGGTCCTAGACTCTCCCGCTAGTGGAAACATCGTCCCCACATCCACTCGATTCAGACCTTTCACTATTCGGCGCGTTTCCATGAGATCTCCCCTCAGCCTTGTAAACTCCAGCGAGTACAAGCCCAGTCCCGACAAAGGTACAGTAGCCTTGACAATCCGGCAGGTATTTCATATGCCCTGAGACACAGGGGCGGTCGGCAGAGGAGAGGGACATCAGGCTTCTCCTACAGGCTTCTTGCATCAGGGGGGCCTCCACCACTTACAAAATGTAGACTGCACTCTGGAATATTTGTGATTTCTGAAGGTTTTGAAAAAATGTTTTAAACTGCGTCAAAATTGTTGCGACTGTGCATTTGTGGTTGTGCGAAAGAATTTCACTGTGTTGTGCATACGTTCATAAATTCACAAGTGATGAGCAGAATTTAGGCCATTCGTTAACTTTTTCACACAAAGGGTGGTGGGTGTATGGAACAAGCTGCACCCGCTAAGAAACATTTAGAGAGGTACATGGATAGGGCAGGTTAAGAGGGTTATGGGCCAAACACAGGCTGGTGGGGCGGGTATAGCCGGGACAAAATTAAAATGTAGTCTAATGTTTGGATTAGGTCTTAAATACTAAATTATATTTTACATCACAGCATTTGAACTACCAAACTGAAAAAGCTATCCATGTCTTCTTATTGTGTTACTGGTAGAGCAAGTTTGGCTGAAGGGCCTGTTTCCACGCTGTATGACTCTAATGCCCCTGTCCCACTTAGGAAACCTGAACGGAAACCTCTGGAGACTTTGCGCCCCGCCCAAGGTTTCCGGGCGGTTCCTGGAGGTTTTTGTCAGTCTCCCTACCTGCTTCCACTACCTGCAACCACCTGCAACCTCCGGGAACCGCACGGAAACCTTGGGTGGGGCACAAAGTCGCCAGAGGTTTCCGTTCAGGTTTCCTAAGTGGGACAGGGGCATAAGTCTACTCTGCCATTCAATAATGGCTGATCTATCTTTCCCTCTCAGCCGCATTCTCCTGCCTTTCCCCCATAACCCCTGACACCCGTACTAATCAAGAATCTACCTGTCTCTGCCTTAAAAATACCCAATGTATTGGCCTCCACAGCCTTCTGACAATAAAGAACCAGTGGACCATTGAACCATTGAATTAAGGGAGAATGTGAAACCCAGCCAGCTATGTGACTGGTAAGCTCATGGAGGGTTTTAAAGATGGGCAATCCTTCTTACAGAGCAGAAGATTACTATGGTATGTTCAAATGTGAGGATTAGTATTCACAAACTCAATGGCTTTTTAACTCAATTCAGAGGGTGGTAAGAAGTCAACCGAAGTGGTAGGCTTGGATTCACACTCACTGTATGTCAGAAAATTAAGGGGAAAACTGAAGATGCTGGACATCAAACAGAAAAGTTGGAAGGCCAGCATAGAGTGAATGTGGAGAGGATGTTTCCACCAGTGGGAACTTGGTTTCGTAAACCCTTAATACCACCTCCTAATAGAAATCTTTCTGTTAACCCCAATCTCAATAGCAGTACAGCGCCACCCTTGGAGTTTCACCTGAAACGCGCAGCTCTGATCGTAATGGTCTGCCCCTTCCTCTGGGCTCACCCTCTACTAAGTCCCTCTACTGTAGAGGTCCCTCGCTCTCCACGATAGCGAGGGAGTACAGAGAAGGTTCACCAGACTGATTCCAGGGATGTCAGGACTTTCATATGAAGAAAGACTGGATAGACTCGGCTTGTACTCGCTAGAATTTAGAAGATTGCGGGGGGGGATTTTATAGAAACTTACAAAATTCTTAAGGGGTTGGACAGGCTAGATGCAGGAAGATTGTTCTCGATGTTGGGGAAGTCCAGAAAAAGGGGTCACAGTTTAAGGATAAGGGGGAAATTCTTTAGGACCGAGATGAGAAAAACATTTTTCACACAGAGAGTGGTGAATCTCTGGAATTCTCTGCCACAGAAGGTAGTTGAGGCCAGTTCATTGGCTATATTTAAGTGGGAGTTAGATGTGGCCCTTGTGGCTAAAGGGATCAGGGGGTATGGAGAGAAGGCAGGTACAGGATACTGAGTTGGATGATCAGCCATGATCATATTGAATGGCGGTGCAGGCTCGAAGGGCCGAATGGCCTACTCCTGCACCTATTTTCTATGTTTCTGTTTCTATGCCTCTCTATGCCTCTCATCATTTTACATACTTCTATTAGGAATGAGGTATAATCCTGCGATACTGCAGGAACGATGATGGCTGCATGAAGGCAATGTGGTAGTATGGGGACATAATCCAGTCCTCATTTGGAGAATGAGAGGATTGGGAAAACTGCAAACTCAAATGTTAGGGGCTGCTGTGATCACGGAGGGTGCGGGTTGGGGGATTAAATTTGTTGACACTCATAGGGGTTGAGAGTGGGGGAAGTAAGTTCAGCGAGTAAAGAACATGGTGCAGCGGTAGAGTTGCTGCCTTACAGTGCCAGAGACCCGGGTTCGATTATGACTAATGGTGATGCCCGTACGAAGCTTGTACGTTCTCCCCGCGACCGCGTGGGTTTCCTCCGAGATCTTCGGTTTCCTCCCACACTCCAAAGACGTACAGGTTTGTAGGTTCATTGGCTTGGTACAAAAATGTAAATTGTCCCTGGTGTGTGTAGGATGGTGTTAGCGTGCGGGGATTGCTGGTCGGCGTGGACTCGGTGGGCCGAAGCCAAAAACTAAATAACTAAAAACAAAAACAAATAAACTAAACTCTTAAAACCTTACGATTTCAGAAGTGCCCAGAAATGGGTGTGCTTTGTCCGCGGCGCCTGGGTGGTGACTCTATTGACGACTTTGTAAGCACAAAAAAATAATTTTACTGCACCTCTTCAGGTAATAAACCATCATCATCCCTAGAAAAGATATTCTTTAATTTCTTCAAAAGAGCACTGCATGGAGAATGAAATCAATCAATATGTGTGTTTGTATAAATTTTCAATCAGATATGCAAGACTAATTCATAATAAGACATTCCCGTTTGAATATCTGTGAGGGGTGAGATTCAATGTTTGTAACTGCAAACCACGGCAAAACAATAAATCAATTTCCAGATACATGGCAGGAGAAAATATGGTACGGAATCTTAATATCCAGATATTATTAATTGCCGATTGTGGGAGTTTGCTGTATAATAATTAGGGGTAACACAGTGGCGCAGTGGTAGAGTTGCTCTCTTACAGCGCCAAAGACTCAGGTTTGATCCCGACAACGGGATGTTTGTCTGCACGGATTTGGTACGTTCTCCCCGAGACATGCGTGGGTTTTCTCCAGGATCGCCGGTTTCCTCCCACACTCCAAAGATTAATTGGCTTGGTATAAATGTACATTGTCCCCAGTGTGTGTGGCATAGTGTCGGTGTGCGGAGATCGCTGGTCGGTGCGGACACGGTGGGCCGACGAGCCTATTTCTCCGCTGTATCTCTAAAGACGAAATAACATTCTCCATGAAAGCAAGTGACAAGACATATAAAGCACTTGGCCAGCATCTATGGAGATTGGAACTAAGTTAATATTTCAGATCAATAATCCATAATATGACCTAATGAGATCATTACCCTGAAACATGAACACTGATTCTCTCTTCTGAAACGCAGTCTGACCTGCTGAATAATCTGCATTTATTTCCGATTTCTAGAGGCTGCAGCAACCTGATTTTTTCATCCATGCATTTAGAGGTTCTGAAATAGAGAGGAGCAACAAGATTGCAAGCCTCTCAACAGTTTCATTTCGGTTTAGATTAGTTTAGAGATACAGCGAGGAAACAGGCCCTTCGGCCCATCGAGTAAGCACTGACCAGCGATCCCCGGACGCTAACACGATCCTACACACACTAGGGACAATTTACACTTATATCAAGCTGATTAACCTGCAAACCTGTGGGAGAAAACCAAAGATCGCGGAGAAAACCCACGTGGTCACGGGGAGAACGTACAAACTCCGTACAGATCGAACCCGGGTCTTCGGCGCCGTAAGGCGGCAACTCTACCGCTGCGCCACCGTGCCGCCCCGTTACTTGGAGTTTTCTGACAACAATACCAATGGCATAATTGAAAGATGCAGGGAAAAAAAATCTGATTCTGTGAATTATTGTGAGCTCAATTATATCACCACTGAAAGTGTCTGAAAGTGCGAAGGAAAAAATATAATCATAACTCAAAAAGTGATTCAGTCTACACTCGAAAAATAATGAAAAGCTGCTGGGATGTGGAGAAGGAGCAGGGGATTGGGACCAATTAACTAACTCTATCAAGGAATCAGTAGCCTACTTCTCCATTGTAATGCTCTATAAAATGTGTACAAGTGAAACAGCGCAAATGATACTTGTGATTGATTCTATTACTGAAACTTAATATTAGGCATTCATGGAGCAGAAGTTAGATGAACATAGAAACAGAAACATAGAAAATAGGTGCAGGAGTAGGTCATTCGGCCCTTCGCGCCTGCACCGCCATTCAATATGATCATGGCTGATCATCCAACTCAGTATCCCATCCCTGCCTTCTCTCCATACCCCCTGATCCCTTTAGCCACAAGGGCCACATCTAACTCCCTCTTAAATATAGCCAATGAACTGGCCCCAACTACCTTCTGTGGCAGAGAATTCCACAGATTCACCACACTCTGTGTAAAAAATGATTTTCTCATCTCGGTCCTAAAACTGTGACCCCTAGTTCTGGACTTCCCCAACATCGGGCATCTAGCCTGTCCAACCCCTCAAGAATTTTGTACGTTTCTATAAGATCCCCCCTCAATCTTCTAAATTCCAGCGTGTACAAGCCGAGTCTGTCCAGTCTTTCTTCACATGAAAGTCCTGACATCCCAGGAATTAATAAAGTATAATCTAATCTAATCTAATCTAATCAGTCTGGTGAACCTTCTCTGTACTCCCTCTATGGCAAGAATGTCTTTCCTCAGATTAGGAGACCAAAACTGTACGCAATACTCCAGGTGTGGTCTCACCAAGACCCTGTGCAACTTCAGTAGAACCTCCCTGCTCTTATACTCAAATCCATTTGCTATGAATGCTAACATACCATTTGCTTTCTTCACTGCCTGCTGCACCTGCATGCCTACTTTCAATGACTGGTGTACCATGACACCCAGGTCTCGTTGCATTTCCCCTTTTCCCTTTAGCGTGCGAGGATCGCTTGATAATAGTCTACTTTCCTGTTTTTGCCACCAAAGTGGATCACCTCACATTTATCCACATTATACTGCATCTGCCATGCATTTGCCCACTCACCCAACCTATCCAAGTCACCTTGCAGCCTCCTAGCATCCTCCTCACAGCTAACACTGCCCCCCAGCTTTGCACTGCAACGTTGTGTGCAGAGTTGAGGCAATATGAACCTTCTGCATCTTCCAACATTTTCTGCTGAAGATGGACACAAAAAGATGGAGTAACTCAGCGCGTCAGACAACACCTCTGGAGACAAGGGATAGGTGACGTTTTGGGTCGAGATCCATCTTCTGAAGAAGGGTCTCGACCCGAAACATAGAAATATAGAAACATAGAAAATATGTGCAGGAGTAGGCTATTTGGCCCTTCCAGCCAGCATCGCCATTCAATATGATCATGGCTGATCATCCAAAACCAGTAACCTGTTCCTGCTTTCTCCTGATATCCCTTGATTCCATTAGCTCTAAGAGCTGTATCTAACTCTCTCTTGAGTTAGGTCACCTATTCCTTTTCTCCAGAGAGGCTGCCTGGCCCGCTGAGTTACTCCAGCTTTTTGTGGCCATCTTTGGTACCACAACGATCAGTTTGCGGGATGAATCAAATGGCAGCAAAACTTGGTGACTCTTGCATTAGGACTCAGTGGTGGTGGAGGCAGGTACGAAAGTGGCGTTTAAGAGGCTTTTAGATTGGCACATGGAAGTGCAGGGAATGGAGGGATCATGTGCAGGCACATGAGATCAGTTTAGCTAGGCCTCAGGTTTGGCCCCAACAACCGTGGGCCAAAGGGGCCGAGCCTGTGCTGCACAGTTCTACGTTCTATGTTATGTATTTATTTATTTATTAGTTGTATTTTTATTAGAAGCAATGTACAGTAGTATAGACTGCGGCATATGACAACATACATTTAATGTACATCTTCTATTTTAAATTTAACAAGAGAGAAGTAGAACAAGAGAGAAAGAGCGAGAAAGAGAGAAAGTGAGAGATATAGTGATGTGTAAACCCCTAGACTAGCAGATAGTGCAGTCCAGGAGTGAACAAGTAAAAGCCTATAGAAGAGTAAGAAGACAAAAACCAAAAATAATAAAGAAAAAGAAAAAAAGAGACCCTTATGTGTTGATATACCTGCCTCATTTCTCACCACACCCATCACCTTGTTCGTGAATCGGTTTAATTCCAGAGTAGTGTTGCACCATACTATACTTGTAATGAATCAATAAAAGGAGACCATATCTTTAAAAATTGCTCTGATTTTCCTGCTAAGCCGAGTTTCATATCTTCAAGATGTAGCGTCTCAGACATGCTTGTGACCCACATTTTAAGCGTTGGGGTAGATGCATTTTATGTATAGGTTTTTTTGCCATTATCAAGCTGTAATTAAGGAAACGTCTTTGAAATATTGATAGCTCAGAGCAGGCACCTGTTGTTCCAAAAATAACCAATTCTGTATTGGGGTCCAGTTTTGTTTTTAATAATTTTGAGAAGATTTCAAAGATTTCTTTCCAAAATTGATGGAGATTTATGCAAGAGGCGAAGGAGTGTGTTATAGTTGCTTCTTGAGATAAACACTTATCGCAGATGGGAGATACATTTGGGTAAGTTCTATGTTAAATGCACCACTGGGTGGTCACCATCCACAAGAGAAAGACAAATGGAGGCAAGTATATGGCAGGTACAATGAAAAGTCCCTGTGAACGCGTTGCATCAGTTTTACAATCTGTAGAGCTAACTCATGTTTCATATCTCGCAATGAAGCCATTTCCCAGTACATCTGACTTTTTGATTTCTCCTCAGTACAATGAAAGTCCCAGTTCAAATGATGTTCAGTCTATAATGAATAGTTTCCAAAAAACCCATTATGCTTGCAATCATTCAGACATGTCGAATTTCTTCTCACAATGATCTTCCAAAGGGGCGAGCTAACATTCCTTGGCAAATGAACCCTGGGTTATATTGACTGGCTAAATGGTAAAATTATGCTGGGAAGTCTTAATAAGACTGGAAGGGGTAATGAATGACATGAGATTTTCACTATTATTTTTTTTTGTTCTGCAAACTATATTGATTTTAGTGACCGGCACTTGGTTCAGTTTGACAGCAAAATTCTCATCTAATTCATCAAACAAGGCTGCCGAGAAATCTAATTTCTGCAGACGGCAGTATTCTTTGTTGCGGGGATTGCCAGTGTGAGTTGCTGTTAAAAGCCACTGCACAGAGGAGGAGATGAGCTTCATGAAATAATAGTGAAGAGCGCCCTGAACGGTACGAGAGGATTTTGCACAATTCTTGCACGTGGGCGACTCCGGGTTTGAATGCAATCTTGATGGCTGGAAGGCTCTGCTTCCTAATGAGCATAAAGCTCTCAGGTGACAAGTCTGTGTTAACTCAGGCTTTTAGCGGGCATGAGTCCACCTTGTAGAAGTTGGCAAGTGCTTGTACGGGCAATGTGAAGCCATGGAATTGACTGCTGCGGCTGCAGTAGCTACATTTGCAGCAAGACATTGAAAGTAGGCATGCAGGTGCAGCAGGCAGTGAAGAAAGCAAATGGTATGTTAGCATTCATAGCAAAAGGATTTAAGTATAGGAGCAGGGAGGTTCTACTGCAGTTGTACAGGGTCTTGGTGAGACCACACCTGGAGTATTGCGTACAGTTTTGGTCTCCTAATCTGAGGAAAGACATTCTTGCCATAGAGGGAATACAGAGAAGGTTCACCAGACTGATTCCTGGGATGGCAGGACTTTCATATGAAGAAAGACTGGATAGACTCGGCTTGTTCACGCTAGAATTTAGAAGATTGAGGGGGGATCTTATAGAAACTTACAAAATTCTTAAGGGGTTGGACAGTCTAGATGCAGGAAGATTATTCCCGATGTTGGGGAAATCCAGAACTAGGGGTCACAGTTGAAGGATAAGAGGGAAGTCTTTTAGGACCGAGATGAGAAAATTATTTTTTATACAGAGAGTGGTGAATCTGTGGAATTCTCTGCCACAGAAGGTAGTTGAGGCCAGTTCATTAGCTACATTTAAGTGTCAAGTCAAGTTTATTCGTCACATACACATACGAGATGTGCAGTGAAATGAAAAGTGGCAATTCTCGCGGGCTTTGTGCAAAAAGACAAACAAACAAACAACCAAACAAACTATAAACACAATCATAAACACACACATATTCTTTTACATATTAAATATTGGAAGGAAAAACGTTCAGTAAAGTTAGTCCCTGGTGAGATAGGAGTTTACAGTCCGAATGGCCTCTGGGAAGAAACTCCTTCTCAACCTCTCCGTTCTCACAGCATGGCAACGGAGGCGTTTGCCTGACCGTAGCAGCTGGAACAGTCCATTGCAGGGGTGGAAGGGGTCTCTCATGATATTGTTGGCACTGGAGTTGCACCTCCTGATGTATAGTTCCTGCAGGGGGGCGAGTGAAGTTCCCATAGTGCGTTCGGCCGAACGCACTACTCTCTGCAGAGCCTTCTTGTCCTGGGCAGAGCAATTCCCAAACCAGATGGTAATATTTCCGGACAAGATGCTTTCCACAGCCGCTGAGTAGAAGCACTGGAGGATCCTCGGAGACACTCTGAGGGAGTTAGATGTGGCCCTTGTAGCTAAAGTGATCAGGGGGTATGGAGAGAAGGCAGGGATGGGATACTGAGTTGGATGATCAGCCATGATCATATCGAATGGCAGTGCAGGCCTACTCCTGCACCTATTTTCTATGTTTCTATGTAAGACTTGGCTTGCAGTCTGACGAAGGGCCCATCCCTTCTCTCTTGAGATGCTGCCTGTCCCACTGAGTTACACCAGCTTTTTGTGTCTATCTTGCAGTAGGGCACTGTTTTAATGTCGATCGCATGTTCCCAAATGCAGCAATATAGTTATGATTAGATTATTCATATTTTCAATACCATGCAGTGACAGTGGTGCTAGCTTCCTACTAGTGATTAGTTTAGTTTAGTTTAGAGATACAGCACGGAAACAGGCCCTTCGGCCCACCAAGTCCACATTGACCAGCGATCCCCACAAATTACCACTACCCTACACACACCAGGGATCATTTTACAATTTTACTGAAGCCAATTTACCGACAAAGCTGTACGTCTTTGGAGTGTGGGAGGAAACCGGAGCTCCCGGAGAAAACACCGCAGGTCAAGGGGAGAACGTACAAACTCCGTACAGACAAGCGCCCATAGTCAGGATCGAACCCGTGTCTCTGGCGCTGAAAGGCCGCCACTCTACCGCTGCGCCACCGTGCTGCCTTGTTTTGCAGTCGTGCACTGTTTTAATGTCGCCCGCATGCTTCCCAAATACAGCAATATGGTTATGGTTAGATAATTCATATTTTTATCACATACACTGACAATGGTGCTATCTCTCTTGGCCTCCTACTAGTGATGTTATAGAGACTTTAACATCTGACTGACTGACAGAGATGATGGGTCCTTGATGTTTAACCGTAGACAGCCAGCTGCCCAGAAATTTAACGCTGATGCGCAAATATGCTGTGGACTAATGTCGATGCATTGTATGCTGCAACCAAAAATCATCCCATATGATGTAATATACAGTGTGTAAGGCCATTTGGCCCATCATTTCTACTGTGCCATTCAATCATGGCTAATCTATCTTTCCATCTCAACCCCATTCTCCTGTCTTCTCCCCATAACCCCTGACACTCTTACTATTCCAATTTAGTTGCATACTTCTAACCTCAGAAAAGGCCATTCAGCCCATCAAGCCATGCCAGCTCTCAGACTACTAATTCCATCAGTTCCATCCTCCCCCTCCCCCTTTCTTCATTTCATTCTCCCTCCCATGTCTACCATCTTCTATGTGATTTTTCTTAACTACTTCCCCACCCTAAGAGTATCTTCCAGTCACCAACTAGCCCGCCAACTATGGAAAGCGGGAGCACACAGAGGAGGCCATTGTGGTGACAGGGAGACTGTGCAAACTCCGCACTGACAGCACCTGAGGTCAGGATTGAACCCCAGTCCCTAGCGCTTCGAGGGAATAGAACCAGTATGTGTTGTAACACTTCAATATTCCCAAACAGACATTCAGCTCCAAGAAAGGGACTGTGCTATAGGGAAAGTTTGAGTAGGTTAGGACTTTAGACCTTGGCGTGCAAGAGGCTCTGGGGTGATCTCATGGAAGTGTATAAATTCATGAGCAGAATAGATACGGTGAATGCACACAGTCATTAATCAAGGGTAGGGGAATCAAGAACCAGAGAATATAGGTTGCAGGTGAGGGAGCAAGATTTAATAGCAACCCGAGGGGTAACCTTTTCACTCAGTGGGAGGTAGGTATATGGACTGATCTGCCAGAAGAGGGAGTTGAGGCTTGTACTATAATTGCGTGGGCAAAAAGTGTGGGCAAATGGGACCAGTTTAGATGGGGCATCTTGGGCGAGTTGGGCCAAAGGGCCCGTTTCCATGTTGCAAGACTCTAGGACTACGAGAACATCTATTAACTCTCCCTCAGCGCCATCCTGTGAAGCCAGACTAAATATATCTATTCAAGCCTTTGTAAATGGGCAACACCTGTCTTGGGACAACATGGCACAGTGGTGCTGCAGTAAAGCTGCTTCCTTACAGCCCCAGAGACCTGCGTTCCATCCTGACCACGGGCGCTGGCTGTATGGAGTTTGTACATTCTCCCCGTGACTGTGTGGGTGTTCCCCGGGTGCTCCAGTTTCCTCCCACATTCCAAAGATGTGCAGGTTTATAGGTTAATTGGCTTCTGTAAATTGTGTGTAGGACTGGAACAAGTGTACAGGGCGATTGCTAGTATTTTGCAGACTCGGTGGGCCGAAGGGCCTGTTTGCACTCTGCATCTCTAAACTAAACTAAACAAAACAATTGTCGCAATAGACTGGATGGACCTCTGCTCCACAATAACTCTACAGGGCAGCGCAGTGGCGCACCAGTAAGTTGCTGGCTTATAGCACTTGCAGCGCCATGGACCCGGGTTCGATCCTGACTACGGGTGCTGTCTGTATGGAGTTTGTACGTTCTCCCCGTGACCGCGTGGGTTTTCTCCGAGATCTTCGGTTTCCTCCACACTCCAAAGACGTACAGGTTCGTAGGTTAATTGGTTTGGTATGAGTAGAAAATTGTCCCTAACGTGTCCCCAGAAAGCAAATGTTAGCATTTATAGCAAAAGGATTTGAGTATAGGAGCAGGGAGGTTCAACTGCAGTTGTACAGGGTCTAGGTAAGACCACACCTGGAGTATTGCATACAGTTTTGGTCTCCAAATCTGAGGAAAGACATTCTTGCCATAGAGGGAGTACATAGAAGGTTCACCAGACTGAATCCTGGGATGTCAGGACTTTCATATGAAGAAAGACTGGATAGACTCGGCTTGTACTCACTAGAATTTAGGAGATTGAGGGGGGTCTTATAGAAACTTACAAAATTCTTAAGGGGTTGGACAGGCTAGATGCAGGAAGATTGTTCCCGATGTTGGGGAAGTCCAGAACAAGGGGACACAGTTTAAGGATAAGGGGGAAATCCTTTGGGACCGAGATGAGAAAAGCATTTTTTACATAGTGAATCTCTGGAATTCTCTGCCACAGAAGGTAGTTGAGGCCAGTTCATTGGCTATATTTAAGAGGGGGTTAGATGTGGCCCTTGTGGCTAAAGGGATCGGGGGTATGGAGGGAAGGTAGGTACAGGATACTGAGTTGGATGATCAGCAATGATCATATTGAATGGCGGTGCAGGCTCGAAGGGCCGAATGGCCTACTCCTGCACCTATTTTTCTATGTTTCTATATGTGTGTGTGTGTGTGTAGGGTAGTGTTAATGTGCGGGGGGGGGGGTATGCTGGTCGGTGCGGACTCAGTGGGCCGAAGGGCCTGCTTCCACGCCATATCTCTAAACTAAACTATTAAATCGCAAAAAGGTTGAATGATCCTATACTCCACAATAATGTGTATTCTGAATGGGTTGAGATTATTCACAGCTGACACAGTTACATGTTCTGTCATCTCTTCATTAGTTCCAAAGAAAGTAAGTGTGGAGCAGACTTTAATCATATTTTCTTCTGGCTTTGTCTCATTTGACAGATTTGACTTTGCTGCATTGTGCATGAGAAGCTTCATGCTTCTGTCCCTAACAGCGCAGTATGCCCGTGCACAGGAGAAAGCTTTTGCGGCGGACTGAATGGAACGAGATGGGTGGGCCTTTCATTCAGAAGGGTGCTGTCGAGGGATTCACCAGCATGATCCAGAGTAGCTGTCAATAAACACCGATAACACTTCCCATTGCACAGTGAATGAATGACTCCAGCCGGTGATGAGGTTCCCACCTGATTCCCACTGACTCCTATTCTCCGAGAGTTCAAAGATCGACTCAAAGTGCGGGAGTAAATCAGCGGCATCTCTGGAGAAAAAGGATGGGTGACGTTTCGGGGTCGGGACCCTTCTCCAGACTGCATATCACTCTGGGGGCTCCTTCATTTAACAGTGCTGTCTTAATGGCAAAAGCAGTTTCTCACCCCTCGCCTCGGAAACTATGCTTTCTGTCTACATTTTTAATAAAGAACCAATTGAGATCTGGAGCTAAATGGCCCGGAATAAATGTTGACATCAATGTGGTAGCTCAGTGCATTACTTCTTCCTCCAACATACAGGGGCCCTACTTATCGCTGACAGAACTCCATGTCTTCTATAATAACTCCATTAATCAACATTTGCTTCAATGATGCCAGTCTGAAGAAGGATCCAGATCCAAAATTATCGCAATCGCTGCCTCAAAAAGGCTGGCAGTATCATCAAAGACCCACACCATCCTGGCTACACACTCATCTCCCTGCTACCTTCAGGTAGAAGGTACAGGAGCCTGAAGACTGCAACAACCAGGTTCAGGAATAGTTACTTCCCCACAGACATCAGGCTATTAAACCTGGCTCGGACAAAACTCTGATTATTAATAACCTATTATCTGTTATTTGCACTTTATCAGTTTATTTATTCATATGTGTATATATTTATATTATAGTATATGGACACACTGATCTGTTTTGTAGTAAATGCCTACTATGTTCTGTGTGCTGAAGCAAAGCAAGAATTTCATTGTCCTATACAGGGACTCACGAACTTGAAATGCCACCCACCCATGTTCTTGATGCTGTCCGACCCGCTGAGTTACTCCAACACTTTATGTCCTTCAGACTTTCGAGATGCAGCGTGGCACCAGGCCCTTCGGCCCACCGAGTCTGCGCCAATCAGCGATCACCCCGCATACTAGCACTATCCTACGCACAAGAAACAATTTACAATTTACATAAGCCCAATTAACCAACAAACCTGCACGTTTTTGGAGTGAGGGAGGAAACAGGAGCTCCCGAAGAAAACCCACGCAGGTCACAGGAAGAACACACAAACTTCGTACATACGACACCCATAGTCAGGATCGAACCCGGGCCTCTGGTGCAGTAAGGCAGCAACTCCACCGCTGCGCCACTGTGCCACCCTATCATCATTTGTAAACTCCAGAATTTACTTGCCACATGCCGTCTCTCCAGAGACACCCGACAAGAAGCTGTAAAATGCTACATACATGACCCACTTACACCTCCACACCCTCTACTGAAACCAACCCCAGTTGCAACTGTTTTGAATTATCGTCACTTTGGTCTTCTTTGCCACACAATGGCACTGGTGGGTTACAGAAGAGTGCTGTAGGGGACAATATCTGTAATGCATTCACTCCATCTTATATAAGAGACAAATGCTTAATATCTTGATCAAAAACTCAAGCAGGCAGAAATGTGCACAGACACAGCTCAGGGCTCACACTGGCATCTCATCTACTCCCTACTGCTTCCCTTTACGATGACCGTACAATTTTAATGTTGCCGCCGCCACCAGAGTCCTTTGGGGAAAGATATTTGTTTAGTTTAGTTTAGAGATACAGCACGGAAACAGGCCTTTCGGCCCACCGAGACCGCGGCAACCAGCGATCACCCCACACTTACACTATCCGACAAACAACATGGACAATTTACACTTATGCCAAGCCAATTAACCTACAATCCCGTACGTCTTTGGAGCGTGGGGCGAATCTGGAGATCATGTGAGAAAATCCACGCCGGTCACGGGGAGAATGTACAAACTCCGTGCAGAAAAGCACCCGTAGTCAGGATCGAACCCGGGTCTCTGACGCTGTAAAGCAGCAACTTTATCGCTGTGCGGGCACCCACCATTCAAAAATATTCAAACTTTATTGGCACAAATTATCCCAATTTAAAACTATCAGATATTCTGCGCATGCAACCTGTTCCTTGGCAACCAGATCAGTCTTTGTTCCCCAATATAAACAGTTCCATAGAAACATAGAAACTAGGTGCAGGAGGAGGCCATTCGGCCCTTCGAGCCAGCACCACCATTCATTGTGATCATAGCTGATCGTCCCCTATCAATAACCCATGCCTGCCTTCTCCCCATATCCCTTGACTACATTAGCCCCCTAGAGTTCTATCTAACTCTCTCTTAAATCCATCCACTGACTTGACCTCCACTGCCCTCTGTGGCAGGGAATTCCATAAATTCATAACTCTCTGGGTGAAAAAGTTTTTTCTCACCTCAGTCTTAAATGACCTCCCCTTTATTCTAAGACTGTGGCCCCTGGTTCTGGACTCGCCCAACATTGGGAACATATGCCAGTGCCACAGATGTCTGTGGAGGCCAAGTCATTGGGTATTTTTAAGGCGATTGACAAATTCTCGATTAGTAATGCCCCTGTCCCACTTAGGAAACCTAAACGGAAACCTCTGGAGACTTTGCGCCTCACCGTGCGGTTCCTGGAGGTTGCAGGTGGTTGCTGGAGGTTGCAGGTAGTGGAAGCAGGTAGGGAGACTGACAAAAACCTCCAGGAACCGCACAGAAACCTTGGGTGGGGCACAAAGTCTCCAGAGGTTTCCGTTCAGGTTTCCTAAGTGGGACAGGGGCATAAGGGTGTCAGGGTTTATGGGGAGAAGTTCATAAGGTCATAAGGGATAGGAGTAGAATTAGGCCATTCGGCCCATCAAGTCTACTTCGCCATTCAATCATGACTGATCTATCTCTCCCTCCCAACACCATTCTCCTCTCTTCTCCCTATAACCTCTGACACCCGTACTAATCAAGAATCTATCTATCTCTGTCTTAAAAATATCCGCCGACTTGGCCTCCACAGCCTTCTGTGGCAGAGAATTCCTCAGATTCACCACCAAAAAGGGGGTTGAGAGGGAAAAATAGATCAGCCATGATTGAATGGCGGAATAGGCTTGACGGGCCGAGTGGCCTAATTCTGCTGCTCGAACATATGAACATGAACATGAGCAATTGACTAAACTGGAGGAAGGAAGAATTGAATGGATTTATACAACCCTAAATCAGCAGCATTGAAATAAATCGTAAATGGGATCCCGTGGAATTCTATTTTCCCACTAATTATATTGGGTCTGACAGTGTCGTGAAAAATTCCCCTTGGTTGAACATGTTTAGTTTAGTTTAGTTTAGAGATACAGCGCGGCAACAGGCCCTTCGGCCCACCGAGTCCACACCGACCAGTCGTCCCGCACACTAACACGACCCTACACACTCATTAGGGACATTTCTTACCTTTATACCAAGCCAATTAACCTACAAACCTGTACATCTTTGGAGTATGTGAGGAAACCGAAGATCTCGGAGAAAACCCACGCGGGTCACGGGGAGAACGTACAAACTCCGTACAGACAGCACCCGTCGTCGGGTTCGAACCCGGGTCTCTGATGTTAGGCTGTAAGGTGGCAACTCTATGGCTGCGCCACTGTGCCATTGGCATGTTAAGGGCAAGTTATGATGGATAGTCCAAATTAATCTAAACATATTAAGACTGTTAATGGAAGTGTGGTCGTCTAGTGAATAGTCGGAACGTGCCCAAGTGCTTATTCAGTGACAGGGGCAAGCTGAACATTAACGGAATGCTTGACGACTGTTCTAAGTATATGTAGGAGGGAACTACAGATGCTGGTTTACACCGAAGATAGAGACATAGAAACATAGAAAATAGGTGCAGGAGTAGGCCATTCGGCCCTTCGAGCCTGCACCGCCATTCGATATGATCATGGCTGATCATCCAAATCAGTATCCCATCCCTGCCTTCTCTCCATACCCCCTGATCCCTTTAGCCACAAGGGCCACATCTAACTCCCTCTTAAATATAGCCAATGAACTGGCCTCAATTACCTTCTGTGGCAGAGAATGCCACAGATTCACCACTCTCTGTGTAAAAAATGATTTTCTCATCTTGGTCCTAAAAGACTTCCCTCTTATCCTAAACTGTGACCCCTAGTTCTGGACTTCCCCAACATCGGGAATAATCTAACCTGTCCAGCCCCTTAAGAATTTGGTACGTTTCTGTAAGATCCCCCCTCAATCTTCTAAATTTTAGCGCGTACAAGCCGAATCTATCCAGTCTTTCTTCATATGAAAGTCCTGCCATCCCAGGACTTTCATATGCTGGAGTAACTCAGCGTGACGGGCAGCATCTCTGGATAGAAGGAATGGGTGACGTTTCGTGCCGAGTCCCTCGTCAGCCTGTGAGTCGGGGAGGGGGAGACACAGAGATAAGGAAGGGTAAGGTGTGTGAACTAGGCATCAAAGGGGACGGGGTTCAAGAAAAACGTAGAATAGATCATCGTTAGCTAGGAGAAGGTGACAACGAAGCATACAGAGATAAAATGTAATCAGGGGGACAGCTAGACTGGCCTGAGATCTAGGAAGGGGGAGAGAGGGAGAGAGAGGGAGAGAGAGGGAAAGCAAGGGTTACGAAGCTAGAGGTTCATATTCATACCGCAGGGGTGTAAGTCGCCCATGCAAAATATGAGGTGCTGTTCCTCCGATTTGCGCTGGCCCTCACTCTGGCAGTGGAGGAGGCCCAGGACAGAAAGGT
This sequence comes from Amblyraja radiata, assembly GCF_010909765.2. NCBI lineage: Eukaryota > Metazoa > Chordata > Chondrichthyes > Rajiformes > Rajidae > Amblyraja > Amblyraja radiata. Next base: position 94,620,894 of record NC_045961.1, read on the forward strand.
CAGTGTGGGAATGGGAGGGGGAGTTAAAGTGTTTAGCAACTGGGAAATCAGGTAGGTTTAGGTGGACTGAGCGAAGGTGTTCAGTGAAATGATCGCCAGGCTTTGATCGTTGAAAATAGCCAGAACTACCAGACAAAGCATGAGGCAGTCAAGCTGGGTGACTCCGAACTGCACAGGAAATAGAAACATAGAAATTAGGTGCAGGAGTAGGCCATTCGGCCCTTCGAGCCTGCACCGCCATTCAATATGATCATGGCTGATCATCCAACTCAGTATCCCGTACCTGCCTTCTCTCCATACCCTCTGATCCCCTTAGCCACAAGGGCCACATCTAACTCCCTCTTAAATATAGCCAATGAACTGGCCTCAACTACCCTCTGTGGCAGAGAATTCCAGAGATTCACCACTCTCTGTGTGAAAAAAGTTCTTCTCATCTCGGTTTTAAAGGATTTCCCCTTATCCTTAAGCTGTGACCCCTTGTCCTGGACTTCCCCAACATCGGGAGCAATCTTCCTGCATCTAGCCTGTCCAACCCCTTAAGAATTTTGTAAGTTTCTATAAGATCCCGTCTCAATCTCCTAAATTCTAGAGAGTATAAACCAAGTCTATCCAGTCTTTCTTCATAAGACAGTCCTGACATCCCAGGAATCAGTCTGGTGAACCTTCTCTGCACTCCCTCTATGGCAATAATGTCCTTCCTCAGATTTGGAGACCAAAACTGTACGCAATACTCCAGGTGTGGTCTCACCAAGACCCTGTACAACTGCAGTAGAACCTCCCTGCTCCTATACTCAAATCCTTTTGCTATGAAAGCTAACATACCATTCGCTTTCTTCACTGCCTGCTGCACCTGCATGCCCACTTTCAATGACTGGTGTACCATGACACCCAGGTCTCGCTGCATCTCCCCTTTTCCTAGTCGGCCACCATTTAGATAATAGTCTGCTTTCCTGTTTTTGCCACCAAAATGGATAACCTCACATTTATCCACAGAAATGTAAGTATGACCTATGCAAAGCCATCAGGGATGACAAGAGAGAATTTCGACCCAAACTAGAGGACGAAGACCAACTTGATTAATGCTAAATTATTTTTTTAAATGTAGAATTCGAGTCCAACACTTCGATAAAAATGTTGCACCATGCAGCACTCTTCTGTGCAGCTTTCGGCCTTGTTGTCTGGAAAGCATACTGAACATTGGTTTCATCACTTCAGTCTCAGCAGAATGGCCATAATAGCATGTTCTAGGCAGGTTGCCAACAATATTTTAGCGTAAAATTGCCATTGGTAGGTCAGGGAGTTAACTGAAGACGCTCAGAGCCAACTGTACTGTTCCAGGAAATACTGGACAAATAAATTATTGATAGTCATCGCAGATTCCGCAGATTTTTATTTGAATTTTATTCGCAGAAATCTGTCGATATGCGCGTCTGAACAAGTGGGGATTTATGCTGTGAAGGCAGGAGAATGCGGTTAGGAGGGAGAGATAGATCAGCCATGATTGAATGGCGCATTACACTTGATGGTCCGAATGGCCTAATTGTGCTCCTAGGATGAGAGGTTATCTTATTGAAACACAGAAGATTGTTTATGCCCCTGTCCCACATAGGAAACCTGAACGGAAACCTCTGGAGACTTTGTACCCCACCCAAAGTTTCCGTGCGGTTCCCGGAGGTTGCAGGTGGTTGCCAGAGGTTGCAGGTAGTGGAAGCAGGTAGGGAGACTGACATAAATCTCCGGGAACCGCACGGAAACCTTGGGTGGGGCACAAAGTCTCCAGAGGTTAAGGGTTTGGACACGCTAGAGGCAGGAAACATGTTCCCGATGTTCGGGGAGTCCAAAACTAGGGGCCACAGTTTAAGAATGAGGGGTAAGCCATTTAGAACGGGGACGAGGAAACACTTTTTCTCACAGAGAGTGGTGAGTCTGTGGAATTCTCATGAAAGTATCCAGAGAACCGGTGGAGGCCGGTTCTCTGGATACTTTCATGAGAGAGATAGATAGGGTTCTTAAAGATAGTGGAGTCAGGGGATATGGGGAGAAGGTAGGAATGGGCTACTGATTGGGGATGATCAGCCATGATCACATGGAATGGCGGTGCTGGCTCGAAGGGCCGAATGGTCTACTCCAGCACCTATTTTCCATTGTCTATTGTCTATCACTTATAATCTTATGATCTTCACCTTAAACTTATGTCCTCTGGTCCTCGATTCCGCTACTCTAGGCAAGCGACTGTGCATCTACCTGCTCTATCCCACATGGTTTTATACAGGACTATAAGATCACCGCTCATACTCCTGCGCTCCAAGGTAGGTAGACACCCAGCCTACTCAACTCTAAAGTACCTGTAGCTTTTCCCTTCTATCTGTAACAGAGGCCTGAAATGTGCGTGCACCCACTGTTTTTCACATCTAATGGGTGACATTAGCCTCTTGGTACCCTTGTAACCTGCTCAACTATCCCTTCTGTTGTTCGGGCTCCTCCTCCTCCTCCCCTTTTCCTTCTTTCTTTCCCCACCCCCCATCAGTCTGAAGAAGGGTTTCGGCCCGAAACGTCGCCTATTTCCTTCACTCCATAGATGCTGCTGCACCCGCTGAGTTTCCCCAGCAATTGTGTGTACCTATCCCTTCTGTTTGTTGACAGCAGCTGAGCTATACATCTCAAGAAATCATGCTCTGTAGGCATTTAGTTTGGTTTAGTTTAGAGATACCGCGATGGTGCAGAGGTAGAGTTGCTGCCTAACAGCGGCTACAGCGCCAGAGACCAGGGTTCAATCCCGACTACGGGTGCTGTCTGCGCGGAGTTTGTGCGTTCTACCCGTGACCGCGTGGACTTTTCTCCAAGATCTTCGGTTTCCTCCCACACCCCAAAGACGTACAGGTTTGTAGGTTAATTGGCTTGGTGCATGTGTAAATTGTCCCTAGTGCATGTAGGATAGTGTTAATGTGCGGGGATCGCTGGTCAATGCGGACTCGGTGAGAGTATCTCCAAAACTAAAACATAGAAACAGGCCCTTCGGCTCACGGAGTCCACTCCAAAAACATCAATCACCCACACACTAGTTCTATGTTATCCCACTTATCACATCTAACACAAGGGGCAATTTACAGAAAGCAGTTAAACCTACAAACCTGCACGTCTTTGGAATGCGAGAGGAAACGGGAGCTCCCTGGTGAGACCCACCTGGTCGCAGAGAGAAGGTGCAAACTCCGCACAGAATGTACCAGTAGTCTGGATCAAACTCAGTTTTCTGGCGCTGTGAGGCAGAAACTCTGCCACTGCACCACGATGCCACCCTAAAAGTGTACTTGTCACCCACATTGACATCATTTCACTGTAGTTTGCTGCTGCTGAGTAATGCGTTTTTGCCTTTCCTGAGCTAATGCGTTTTAAGGAGAATCCCATAAACATGGAGTGTTTAGCAGTGTCAGCAATCAATACACGGTGGACAACATTTTGATAGCCTGTGATATCAGGATTTACTTTAGGCAAATATTGCAGATTTTGTGAAAATGCTATTGATAGATGGTGTGGGAGAATCAGCCAGGGTTAGATCTTTGCATAAACGGCTAGGTTGAAATGAATAGAGTTGAACGCACAAATTCTCGTCTAAGCGGTAGTCGATAAACACATGCAAAAGATGCGCATGCACACACACACACACACACACACACACACACACACACACACACACACACACACACACACACACACACACACACACACACACACAGCACATATCAAGCAATAGCCACCACACTGCCACAAACAGCTACAACTCTAGCAGAGACACATACATAAACACCAATAAAATATATTTAAGCAGTCACCTATTCACAAATGCCCTCAACAGTCACAATGACACACACCTGCAAACACACACACTCACTGGTTCTCTGGATGCTTTCAAGAGAGAGCTAGATAGGGCTCTTAAAAATAGCAGTCAGGGGATATGGGGAGAAGGCAGGAACGGGGTACTGATTGGGGATGATCAGCCATGATCACATTGAATGGCTCGAAGGGCCAAATGGCCTACTCCTGCACCTATTGTCTTGTCTATTGTCTACTGTCACTCACATACACACACTCGTGCATATACATTCTTACACACACACACTTACTCACACACACTCACTCATGTACACCCTCACATACATACTCGCTCACACACACACTCACACACGCACACACTCACACTCACACACCCACTCACAAACACTCACACACACACTCAAACACACACACGCGCACACATAGATACTTACACACACACCTACACACATGTACGCACACTCACAAACACAGTCGCTCACACTCTCTCACACACAAACACACTCTCGCACACACATACATACACTCACTCACACACATACACACACTCACACACACATACACAAACACACACATACACATACTCACACACACTCTCACACACACACTCACACACACACTCACTCACACACACATACACACTCACACTCACACACATATACACACTCATGCACACATACACACACAGGCCACCCTGAGGCACTGAAATAAAGCAGTCATACACATTCCTGCAATAACACAGTGGCATCTTTCATTATTTCCACCTGGGTAAGCACACAAGCACTTAATGTTACATCTCAGCAAACTGGCAGGCTCCCAGCTATGTAAGACTCTTATGCTGCAGTGTCAGCCATGAGTTTTGTGCTCAGTTTGTAAATCTGAATCCATGTTTTCTGAGTCATAGGGTGAGAGTTGCAGCACCACAGATGGGAGGACAAGGTTCTCGAAATTGACGAAAATTCCCTCAATGACTTGCTTACAATATGATAGTACTTTATCCAGGCAAATTTGGACTTGGGATGTTTTAAACCCAATTTACCATATATAGTTTATAGCCAAAAGAATGTCTGAGCTGTATATTCAATCATATATTGAGCTGCCGGTGGAGGTAGTTGAGGCACGTTCTATTGCAATGTTTAAGAAACATTTAGAGTGGCACATGGATAGGATAGATTTTGATGGATATGGGCCAAATGCAGGCAGGTGGGACAAGTGTAGATGGGCCATGTTGGTCGGTGTGGGCAAGTTGGACTGAAAGGCCTGTTTCAACACTGTATGACTCTATGTCTATGACATAGGGGTGGGAGATTGCAACCTTGATGTGGGCCACCCTAATGCAATCAACCCGAGATGCACGAACAAATAGATCCAATAGAACAAGTTGACCCACAAGTTTAGGCTGTGCACACCATACGCAAGAAGAAGACTATGACATACGTTCTGCCAATGTATATTGAACCAATTATCCTTAAAAAAAATGTGGAGACCATTTAGTATTGTTCTGTTCCTACAATAGGTGAGATTTTCTTGTCATAAATTACAGCACAGAAACATCTTGCCATATCTGGATTTGTAATGTCGGTCTAATATGTAGACACAAGTCTCCTTCATGAAACACAGCAACAAAACGCCTGTTGTGGGTTATTTTCAGATTTCAATAAAAGAGTAAATTTGAAAATAAATTGTTAGCAGCATTTAAACTAAGCAGTAGTAAACAGAATCTCGATCTGTCAAGCTCTGACATAACACTTTCAATTTCACTGTAAGTAATGATAAGGAGGGATTGTGTTAAAATCGTGGGGGCGCTGTCCTGTGTATGGCTGCCCAGCCAGCAGCTGTCCGTCTTTTTCAATCTCTTTTTTTTATTTTTAGTTAGTTAAAGTGTTTTTGTTCTGGAGGTCTAGACTTTTTTATGTGGGGGGAGGGGGGGGGGGGAAGGGGGAAACTATCTTTCAGGGTCCCTACCTGGTCGGAGAGGCAGCTTTTCTCCGGGCTGCAGTTTCGACCCGTCCTCGCGGCCTACCAGCGGGCCTGGAGCGGTGTTTCCTGAGGGGACCGCCCAGAACCTCGGCTTCGGTGGCGGCACAGCGCTGGAGCGCTATCGTGGAGCAGGGCGGAGCGGGCGATGCCTTGCCCGGGTCGCTGCGCTGGAGCTCCGGTGAGCTGAAGACCGCCGGGATAAACATCGCGGAGCTGCGGGTCTGTGGAGCGGCCAGCTGCGGGCTGCGGCGCCGAACTTTACACCGGGAGCCTGGGATCTCTCGATGAGATCGCCAGTGGTGGAGCTCCAACCGGCGCTGCCTTGTTGGCTTCGGAAGCCGCGGTCTCCGGTGAGGGAAGCGGCCGTTCCAGGGTTCCCATGCCGCCGAGAGGATTCTCCCGACGCCGGAGTACAATCATCCGGCGAGAACGGCCTGGAACATCGGGCCTCCTTAAAGGCAACTGTGGAGGCCTCAATAGGCCCGACTATGGGTGGACATGGGACGGGGACTGGACACTGTGCCTTCCCTCATAATGGGAACCATTGTGGGGGGATGTTTTTATGTTTAAATTTCTTTATTATTGTTATGTTGTATTCTTTCTTTATGTGCTGCATGGCAAGAAGCATTTCACTACACCTAGGTGTATGTGATCAATACAATTATTTATTTATTTATTATTAAAATCAGCACTGCAGTGAACTCAATTTTCACTGTACCTTAATTGGTACATGTGACAATTAAAATGAATCTTGAATCTTGAATCTTGAAAAATACAACCATGGTTTGAGCGGCATTTCTCACAGCAGTTTGAAGCTACGAGAAGGTTTGTAATCACGAGTTAGAACTGCTTTCTCAACTAGAAATCTCCTTTTCATAATTATTTAAAAATAATGAAGTTCCTTGCTACATCACTTTGTGATCAAGATTCTGAAAGGTCCTTCCATAAGTTGGGATACTGTCAGATTCACCTCAACCTGTGTATAACCTATGTACAACTTCACTTAGGTTACCATATGATGAGCTTTTGTTGACACTGGACCTATACTCGCTGGAGTTTAGAAGAATGAGGGAAGACCTCATTGAAACGTACAGAATAGTGAAAGGCTAGGATAGAGTGGATGTGGAGTGGATGTTTCCACCAGTGGGAGAGTCTAGGACTAGAGAGCACAGCCTCAGAATTAAAGGTCGTTCTTTTAGGAAGAAGATGAGGAGACATTTATTTAGTCAGAGGGTGGTGAATCTGTGGAATTCTTTGCCACAGAAGGCTGTGGAGGCCAAGTCAGTGGATATTTTTAAGGCAGAGATAGATAGATTTTTGATTAGTGCAGGTTTCAGAGGTTATGGGGAGAAGGCAGGAGAATGGGGTTAGGAGGGAGAGATAGATCATCCATGATTGAATGGCGGAGTAGACTTGATGGGCCGAATGGCTGAATTCTACTCCTATCACTTATGACCTAGCCCCATTGCAGACATTGGACTTTGTCTCCGGAACAGTTGCAATATAATGCCGAGAACCATATTCTGCACAATATAGTTCTCACTGTAGCACCACAGTTCCATAGACAGATAAAAAGTATATTTTCCATTTCTCTACCTATTGTACTTGATTGTATCTGTGTATAGTGTTATCTGACGATTGCAAACCAAAGCTTTTCACGGTACGTGTGAAAAATAACAAATCAAAAGCGCCAAAAACCTAAACCTACTCCAAAAATAAAATCCAGATTATACAGGCATTCTCCGCAGCTAACATGTTTCATTCCTGGCGAAACATTCAGAAATCTAAAGACCAAACTGAACAAGATCTTCCCAACTGTCTCCCCTCTCTCTGATGAATGTCACTTCCAAGAAGCTATCCTAACCCATTCTTTTGTATCCTGTATAAAAATACAAAACTTCTGGACTGGAATATTCAATTCCATTTCTAAAACACTCGAAATTCAATTGGAGTCAGATTCAAAATGAATAATATTAGGAATGTCAGAGGGCTGCCCTAAGTTAACAATATTCCAAAGATGCTTCCTTGACTACGGCCTAACAACTGCGAAAAAACTCATACTTAAATTCTGGGAAAAGATAACAATTCCCACAGTGAAGATGTGGATCACAGAAATGACCGAGACACAACATTTAGAAAAAATAAGGCTTGTTTTGACTGACAAATCAGACCAATTTTCTAAAATATGGTCTCCTTTCATTGAATTTCCTCAACAACAGAATGGTTGAACACAAATTCAAAACCGATGCTAGGGTTGGGTGAGCGGGCGTAGGGAAGGATAGTGGGATATATCTCCACTTCTTTCACTTCTTCGTTAGTTCAGGGGGTTTTCTCTTTTTTCTTTTAGGTATCTCTTTCAAAATTCTTTCTTTTCTTTTTCCGTTCTTCTTCCTTTCCTTTCTTTCCTTTTTTCTTTTTACCAATTTACTTATTAGTTTATAAAAATGTTAAAACTGAAGTTGTACGAAAATTGTATAATTGTTATGTCGATTATTTTCTCCTTGTACAGTTGCTTCTAATAAAATAAATATTTTAAAAAAAACCTTCAGAAATCTCTTCTGCACCCTCTTCGGTAAAATCACATCTTTCCTGTAATGTGGTGATCACATCTGCTATGTCCTTGAAGCTGGATTGTGAACAAGGCTGAGAGTGATGTTAAGTTCCAACTACTATAATCATTGTGCAGGGCTAGGGGCACCAATATGAAGGTTTACCCTTGTTCAACTGCAACAAGGAGGGAACGCATGGTGCTTACATTATGTATACATGAAGATATCATTGTATCCTCTGGCTATAGCATATATTTGCATATTCTGCATGCACAGAATTCAAGATCAGTATGCAGCAGTCACATTGTGAGTTAACTGGAATTAAACATACTGTAGTTCCAGCATAACCTCCCTGCTCTTATATTCTATTCCCCAGTTTAGTTTAATTAGTTTTTTGTGATACAGCGCGGAAACATGCCCTTCAGCCCATCAAGTCCGCGCTGACGAGTCACCACGTACACTACTTCTATCATACGCATTAGGGGGCAATTAACAGAAGCCAATTAACCTGCAACCCGCACGTCTTGGGAATACGGGTGGAAACCGGAGCACCCGGACAAATCCAACGTGGTCACAGGGAGAAGGTACAACCTCCGTACAGACAGCACCCGTAGTCGGGATCAAATAGGGGATCTCTGGTGCTGTAAAGCAGCAACTCTACCTCTGTGCCACAGTGCCATCCTTAAGTTAATTAAGGAACGGAGCCAAGATGCTATTTTAACCACCTTGCCTCAATGTGCTCTGACCCTTGAACATACCAGCATGATAACATAGAAACATAGAAAATAGGTGCAAGAGTAGGCCATTCGGCCCTTCGAGCCTGCACCGACCGCCATTCAATATGATCATGGCTGATCATCCAACTCAGTATCCTGTACCTGCCTTCTCTCCATACCCCCTGAATGGACGGATGCCTTTGGGTGAGATTAATCCATCCAATCCCAATGGTCTGTCCTCTCCCCATAGACCTGCATAATCGTTCCTTTCTGTTACTTATTCAACTCCTTTTTGAATTCTGCAACTAATCTGCCTCACCTACTCATCTCTGGCAGTGCACTTCAGATGCTAACCAGTCACTGTGTAAAAAGCAATTCTCCCCTTGTCACTTTTGATAATTGATTTCATTCTGTGTTCCTTGATTCATGATCAGTTTCTCTCCCATCTCTGACCATATCCCTCGTCATTTCCATATCAACTCCCTCTCACCACCTTGTCCGTTCCAAGAGAACCACCAACAGCTTCTCCAATCCATCCACGTAATGAAAGCCCCTCATTTCTCAATGTAGTAAATCTCATCGACACTCTCCCCAAGTCTTTTATACCTTTCGCCCAGTGTGGCTGCCAGAAATGGACTCGACTCCAGTTGTGACCTAGCCAGCATTTCAATAAGGTTCATTGTGCCTATAAGCGCCTTGAGTATTCTAGAAAGGCGCTATATAAATCCCATCCATTATTATTATTATTATATGCTCATAGGTTCATAGGTTCATTAGTGATAGAAGCAGAATTAGGCCATTTAGTGCATCAAGTCTCCTCTGCTATTCAATCATGGGTGATCTATCTCACCCTCTTAACCTCATTCTCCTACCTTCTCCCCATAACCCCTGACACCCGTACTAATCAAGAATCTATCTATCTCTGACTTAAAACTATGGGTGCTGTCTGTACGTTTCCCCGTGACCTGCGTGGGTTTTCTCCGAGATTGTCGATTTCCTCCCACACTCCAAAGACGTACAGGTTTGTAGGTTAATTGGCTTGGTGTATGTGCAAATTGTCCCTAGTGTGCGTAGGATAGTGTTAGCGTGTGGGAATCGCTGGTTGGTGAGGACTCGGTGGGCCGAAGGGCCTGTTTCTGCGCTGTACCTCTAGCCTAAACTAAACTAAACTAAAATATCCATTGACTTGGCCTCCACAACTTTTTGTGGCAATTAATTTCACAGATTCAAGTTCAAATGAGTTTATTGTCATGTGTCCCTATATAGGACAATGAAATTCTTGCTTTGCTTCAGCACACAGAACATAGTAGGCATTTACTACAAAACAGATCAGTGTGTCCATATACCATTATATAAATATATACACACATGGATAAATAAACTGATAAAGTGCAAATAACAGTAAATGGGTTCATAATAATCAGAGTTTTGTCCGAGCCAGGTTTAATAGCCTGATGGCTATGGGGAAGTAGCTATTCCTGAACCTGGTTGTTGCAGTCTTCAGGCTCCTGTACCTTCTACCTGAAGGTAGCAGGGAGATGAGTGTGTGGCCAGGATGATGTGGGTCTTTGATGATAATGCCAGCCTTTTTGAGGCAGCGATTGCGATAAATAAATCGCATTCACCACCCTCTTGCATGCCTGCTGTTATTTGTAAAGCCCAGGGATTCGTAGTTTCTTTAAAGAGTTTCTCAATCTGACCTGCACCTTCAATGTACTGCAAACACACATCCCCCAGCCTCTCTCTTCCTGAACCCCTTTTAGCATTTTAGAATTTGAATGTTTATAAATACAGCACAGTAGGTGCAGCTGTTAGACAAGAGGAGAATACATAGGACTGTCATTATAGAAACATGAAGATATCACTAATCTGCTGCCTCATTCTGCATTCGATTCTGACCTCGGGTGCTCTGTCTCTGTGGAGTTTGCCTGTGAGGCTGCGGGTTTTTCTCTGGGTGCTCCAGGTTCCTCCCACATCCCAAAGACACGCAGGTTTGTAGGTTAATTAACGGCAGTAAATTTACCCCCAGTAGTGGATGAGAAAGTGGGAGAACATCTTGATTGAACTGGTGATTAATTGTCGGTGTGGTCTCGATGGGCTGAAGGGCCTGTTTAAATGCTGTATCTCTAAACTAAACTAAATCATCACATATCCTAGAAACAAGAAACTGCAGGTGCTGGTTTAAAAATAAAGTTACAAAGTGCTGGAGTAACTCAGCGGGTTAGCCAGCATCTCTGGTGACCATAGAAAAGTGACGTTTCGGGAAGGGTCTCAACCCAAAACGTCGCCTATCCACATTCTCCAGAGATCCTGCCTGACCCACTGAGTGACTCCAGTACTTTGTGTTTCCACACCTCTTAGTATTCTCCCATTTTTTCTGTGGTTCTTTGTCTTGACCACTGAAATGTCTTACTTACCGAACAGTGAAAGGCTTGGATAGAGTGGATGTGGTGATGGAGAGGATGTTTTCACCAGTGGGAGACTCTAGGACGAGAGGTTATAGCCTCACAATTAAAGGACATTCCTTTCGGAAGGAGACGAGGAGAAATTTATTTAGTCAGAGGGTGGTGAATCTGTGGAATTCTTTGCCACAGAAGGCTGTGGAGGCAAAGTCAATTTGATATTTTTAAGACAGCGAAAGGTAGATTCTTGATTATTGCGGGTGTCAGCGTTTATGGGGAGAAGGCAGGGGAATGGGGTTAGGAAGGAGAGATAGATCAGCCATAATTGAATGACGTAGGCTTGATGGGCCAAATGGCCTAATTCTGCTTCCATCACCTTATGATACATGCCCCAAGATGCATTAAATCATACTTCTTCAGAATGAATTCCATTTGCCACACTTCTGCTTGGTTGACTAGTCCATCATCTTCCTGGAGACTAGAGATTTCTTCCTCAGCATCAACCACACCGCTACTTTCTGTATCATCTTAAAACCTTAAAACCTTGTTAATGGTTTGGACATGCTAGAGGCAGGAAACATGATCCCGATGTTGGGGGAGTCCAGAACCAGGGGCCACAGTTTAAGAATAAGGGGTAAGCCATTTAGAACGGAGATGAGGAAACACTTTTTCACAAAGATAGTTGTGAGTGTGTGGAATTCTCTACCTCAGAGGGCGGTGGAGGCAGGTTCTCTGGATACTTTCAAGAGAGAGCTAGATGGGGCTCTTAAAAATAGCGGAGTCAGGCGCTATGGGGAGAAGGCAGGAACGGAGTACTGATTGGTGATGATCAGCCATGATCACATTGAATGGCGGTGCTGGCTCGAAGGGCTGAATGGCCTACTCCTGCACCTATTGTCTATTGTCTATTGTCTAAACAGTTCTGAGCTGAGAAACATAGAACTGCAGATGCCAATTAATACGCAAAAGGGCACAAAGTCCTGGAGTAACTCAGCAGGTCAAGGAACATCTCTGGAGAATCTGGATAGGTGACATTCAGGTCGAGACCCTTCTTATGGCACTTCTTTAGATCCATGTTTTCCGGAGATGCTGCCTGACCAGCTGAGTTACTCCAGCACTTTTTGTCCTTAAGTGCAGGAATAAACTGCAGATGCTGGTTTAAACCAAAGATAGACACAAAGAGTTGAGTAACTCAGTGGGTCAGGCAGCATCTCTAGAGAAAAGAAATAGGTTATGTTTCAGGTCAAGACCCTTCTTCAGACTGAGAGTCAGGGGAGTAGACTTAGACAATAGACAGTAGATAAAAGACAATATGTGCAGGAGTAGGCCATTCGGCCCTTCAAGCCATTCAATGTGATCATATCTGATCATCCACAATCAGTACCCCGTTCCTGCCTTCTCCCCATATCCCCTGACTCCACTATCTTTAAGCCATATCTAGCTCTCCTTTGAAAGTATCCAGAGAACGGGCCTCCACCACCCTCTGAGGCAGAGAATTCCACAGCATCACAACTCTCTGTGTGAAAAAGTGTTTCCTCATCTCCATTCTAAATGGCTTACCCCTTATTCTTAAACTGTGGCCCCTGGTTCTGGTCTCCCCCAACATCGGGAACATGTTTCCTGCCTCTAGCATGTCCAAACCCTTCATAATCTTATATGTTTCAAAAATGACCACTCTCATCCTTCTAAACTCCAGAGTGTACAAGCCCAGCCGCTCCATTCCCTCAGCATATGACAGTCCCGCCATCCCGGGAATTAACCATGTAAACCTACGCTGCACTCCATCAATAGCAAGAATGTCCTTCCTCAAATTTGGAAACCAAAACTGCACACACTACTGCAGGTGTGGTTTCACTAGGGCCCTGTATAACTGCAGAAGGACCTCTTTGCTCCTATACTCAACTCCTCTTGTTATGAAGGTCAACATGCCATTCGCTTTCTTCACTGCCTGCTACACCTGCATGCTTACTATCATTGACTGATGAACAAGGAACCCCAGATCTCGTTGTACTTCCCCTTTTCCCAACTTGACACCATTTAGATAATAAAGTGCCTTCCTGTTTTTCCTACCAAAGTGGATAACCTCACATTTATCCACATTAAACTGCATCTGCCATGCATCTGCCCACTCATCCAACCTGTCCAAGTAACCCTGCATTCTCATAGCATCCTCCTCACAGTTCACACTGGCACCCAGCTTTGTGTGATCTGCAAGTTTGCTAATGTTACTTGTAATCCCTGCATCTAATATATTGATAAATCATTAATATATACTTGATGGGCCGAATGACCTAATTCTGCTCCAATTCCTTATGAATGGAAAACAAGAGATATAACAGTGATAGAAAGAGATATAGAACAAATGGATGAAAGATATGCATGAAAGTAACAACGATAAAGCCACTGTTAGCTGTGGGCTAGGGGGAAATGAGTTACAAACAATGAAACTCACCAGGACAACATTGAAACTAGTACAACAACTAGGGTGGGGGAGGGATGGAGAGTGTTGTTAGAGAAATCAATATTCATATCGCTGGGTTGTCCTTAACAGTTCTGAGCCAGTGGGACTTCAGTGGAAACAACTTCACAGGTGCAAAAACACATGTCTCTTTCACTATGTTTAAGAAGGAACTGCAGGTGCTGGAACAATCGAAGGTAGACAAAAATGCTGGAGAAACTCAGTGGGTGAGACAGCATCTATGGAGCGAAGGAATGGATGACGCTTCGGGTCGAGATCCTTCTTCGGACTGATGAAGGGTCTCGACCCGAAGCATCACCCATTCCTTCACTCCATAGATGCTGCCTCACCCTCTGAGTTTCTCCAGCATTTTTGTCTACCGTCTGTCTCTTTCACTAGAATCACAGGGGTTTAATTTTACAGCTAGCTTGCCATATGGGATCTGGTCAAGATTCTTGTTCTAATCATTGTAGACCACATCAGATACACTGCCCTCATTAATTACTCTTGTTACCTCCTCAAAATATTAGGTTTTGTTAGTTAAATGTGGTCTTCCCTCAGTTCAGTTTAGTTTATTGTCATGTGTACCGACGTACAATGAAAAGTTATGTTGCGTGCTGTGCAGTGAGCAGAATGACAACACATGATTACAATCGTGCCATTTACAGTGCATAGATACATGGTGAGGTAATAACATTTAGTGCAAGGTAAAGCCAGCAAAGTCCGATCAAGGATAGTCTGAGGGTCACCAAACTGGTAGATAGTAGTTCAGCACTGCTCTCTGGTTGTGGTAGGATGATTCAGTTGCCTGATAACAGCTGGGAAGAAACTGTCCCTGAATCTGGAGGTGTGCGTTTTCACACTTCTACGCCTTTTGCCTGATGGGATGGGGGGAAGAAGGAGTGGCCAGGGTGTGATTGATAGCTGTGGGCTAGGGGTAAAATGAGTTACAAACAATGAAACTCACCAGGACAACATTGAAACTAGTACAACAACTAGGGTGGGGGAGGGATGGAGAGAGAGGGTTACTTGAAGTTAGAGAAATCAATATTCATATAACTGGGGAATATAACTAGTCCTTGGTTATGCTGCTGGCCTTGCCGAGTTAACAAATACACATAGATTTTTTCTGATTAATTTGCACCTTTTCAAATGCACACCTATGTTGTTGCTTAGGAAAAAAAACTATAAATCTTCCACCACAGGATAAACTAACCCAGCCTGCATTTCTTTGTGTGGGAAGGAACTGCAGATGAACTGGGCGTGCACATCTCTGAAGATCTTTCCTGGTCCGAGAACACTAATGCAATCATCAAAAAAGCACATCAGCGCCTCTACTTCCTGAGAAGATTACGGAGAGTCGGATTGTCAAGGAAGACTCTCTCTAACTTCTACAGGTGCACAGTCGAGAGCATGCTGACCGGTTGCATCGTGGCTTGGTTCGGCAATTTGAGCGCCCTGGAAAGGAAAAGACTACAAAAAGTAGTAAACACTGCCCAGTCCATCATCGGCTCTGACCTTCCTTCCATCGAGGGGATCTATCGCAGTCGCTGCCTCAAAAAGGCTGGCAGTATCATGAAAGACCCACACCATCCTGGCCACACACTCATCTCCCTGCTACCTTCAGGTAGAAGGTACAGGAGCCTGAAGACTGCAACAACCAGGTTCAGGAATAGTTACTTCCCCTCAGCCATCAGGCTATTAAACCTGGCTCGGACAAAACTCTGATTATTACCAACCACTTTCTGTTATTTGCACTATCAGTTTATTTATTCATGTGTGTATATATTTATATCATGGTATATGGACACATTTATCTGTTTTGTAGTAAATGCCTACTATTTTCTGTGTGCTTAAGCAAAGCAAGAATTTCATTGTCCTATACAGGGACACATGACAATAAACTAACTTGAACTTGAACTTGAACTTGAATTTACACCAAAGATAGACACAAAATGATGGAGTAACTCAGCGGGTCAGGCAGCATCTCCTGAGAAAAGGAATAGGTGACGTTTCAGGTCGAGACCCTTCTTCAGACTGTATTTATTTGATACAGATGGATGAGAGGGGATCTTATTGAAACATATAAGATTATTAAGGGTTTAGGCACGCTAGAGGAAGGAAACATGTTCCCGATGTTGGGGGAGTCCAGAAACAGGGGCCACAGTCAGCGGCGGACTGGGTCTAAAAATTTTGGTTGCCAGGAGACAAAGGGGGCCCACTTCATCAGGGGCCCACTTGCCATCGGGCAAGCTGACACCCTGGCCAGTCCGCCACTGGCCACAGTTTAAGAATAAGGGGTAAGCCATTTAGAACGGAGATGAAGAAACACTTTTTCACACAGTGAGTCTATGGAATTCTCTGCTTCAGATGGCGGTGGAGGGCGGTTTGCTGGATACTTTCAAGAGAGAGCTAGAGAGGGCTCTTGAAGATAGCGGAGTCAGGGGATATGGGGGGAAGGCAAGAACGGGGTACTAATTGTGGATGATCAGCAATGATCACATTGAATGCCGGTGCTTATACTGGCTTGAAGGGCCGAATGGCCTACTCCTGCACCTATTGTCTATTGTCTATTGATTTGATCCCTTCCTCCATTTTAGCAACATTTAATCAATATTCAGTACATCATCTCACTTTTTGCAGTAATGTTCACAATGAATGGACACAGAGCCAAAGCAGGTGTTTGGTTTAGTTTAGTTTAGAGATACAGCGCGGAAACAGGCCCTTCAGCCCACCGAGTCCGCGCCGACCAGCGATTCCCACACACTAGCACTATCAAACATGTAGGACAATTTTACATTTTATACCAAGCCAATTAACATACAAACCTGTACGTCTTCGGAGTGTGGGAGGAAACCTGAGCACTCGGAGAAAAACCCACGTGGTCACGGGGAGAACATAGAAACTCCGTATGGACAGGACGGTCCTGTAGTCAGAATCGAACCTGGGTCTCTGGCGCTGTGTGGCAGCAACTCTACCACTGCTCCATGCTGGATATACAGATAGGAATCCCTCAACCAGCTTTTACATTCAACAATGAGACAAGCTTTTTTAAAGTTGCCTTTGTGGGTCGTTTCTCAATATGCGTTGTTGCCTTGAACAGGTTGTTCCCATTGATAAATATCTATCGATTTTTGTTTGAAATGCAACAAATTGTCCTAGAATACCCTGCTCGAAAGGTCGGTGGAAGCAGATTGAAGAGATATTTTGAAAAAGGAAGTGGGTGCATATTAGAAAAGCAAGATTATTCAGAGATATGTGGACTTTAGCCCTTTTAAATGGAAACATAGAAGCATAGAAACTAGGTGCAGGAGGAGACCATTCGGCCCTTCGAGCCAGCACCGCCATTCATTGTGATCATGGCTGATCGTCCCCTATCAATAACCCGTGCCTGCCTTCTCCCCAAATCCCTTGACTCCACTAGCCCCTAGAGCTCTATCTAACTCTCTCTTAAATCCATCCATTGATTTGGCCTCCACTGCCCTCTGTGGCAGGGAATTCCATAAATTCACAGCTCTCTAGGTGAAAACGTTTTTTCTCACCTCAGTCTTAAATGACCTCCCCTTTATTCTAAGACTGTGGCCCCTGGTTCATGACTCGCCCAACATTGTAGTGTACACACGGTAGTGTGTAAGGAGCAATTTACACCCCTTAATTCACAGTCCTTAAGGAGTTCCTTTAAACCTAACACAGGATGGATGGGCTGAATGGCCTGCTTCCATGCTGTTTCATTTTGTGACAAGCCATGTGTATTAGGAAGTTTTAACTTGATCAGTCTGAAGAAGGGCCTCGACCCAAAACGTCACCCATTCCTTCTCTCCAGAGATACTGCCTGTCCCGCTGAGCTACTCCAGCATTTTGTGTCTATCTTCAGTATTTATCTCCAGTTCCGTCCTTGATCAGTGCTGCTTTAAGTAATCTTAGCAAGGACAGCACTTGGCCATGGAATAACTCTACCGGGGTGAATAGCAAGGGAGCTCTTCTCTTCCAATTATTGACCACCCTATATCTCCTGTTCAGGTCACGATCAAGGCAGAAATAGCACAAGATTGCAGCACAGAGAAATAAGATCCTCCGCTATTTCCATGTGATCACCATCTGATTAGGATTTGATTACAGGAATGAGGAAGTCTTATTGTAACTCAGCGGGTCAGACAGCAACTCTGGAGACAAGGATTAGGTAACGTTTCGGCTCGAATCCCTTCATCTTGAGCCGAAACAGTGTTGTCTGACCCACTGAGTTACTCCAGCATTTTGTGTCTATCTTCAGTTCCTCCTTACACAGGTCTAATTGTCAGGCCTTGGTGAGACTGCAGCAGAATATTGTTCACAGTTTTGGTCTCTTCATGTAAAAGGGAGAGAGGGAGAGAGCAGCAGGGACACGGTAGTGTGTAGGGAGCAATTTACAGTCCTTAAGGATGACTGAGTGGAGGTGCTCAACAAAACGATCGCCGGGCCTGCACTTTGTCTCGCCGATATAAAGGAGTCCACACCTGGAACAGCGGATACAGTAGATGGGATTGGAGGAGGTGCAAGTGAACCTCTGCCTCACCTGAAAAGACTGTCGGGGTCCTTGGACGGAGTCGAGGAGGAAGGTATATGGACAGGTGGTGCATCTCCTGCAGTTGCAGAGGAAAGCACCTGGGGAGGGGGTGGTTCAGGTGGGAAGGGACGAGTAGGTTTGATGTGTGAGGTGTGTTTTAAGTTGCCCTGGAGTCAGGGGATATTTCATTGAAACCTATAAAATGTTTGGATGGCTTGACAGGCCAGATTCAGGGTGGATGTTTTCCGATGGAGCAGGAGGCACTGTTTGAGAAAAAAGGTAGATCATTTAACACTGAGGTGATAGAATCACAAGGTAAATGGACAAGTGAATGCACAGAGACTTCTACCCAGGGTCCGGGAATCAAGAACCAGAAAACACAGGCTTAAGGTGAGAGGGGAAAGAACTGAGGGGCAACTTTTTATGGGTATATGGAATAAGCTGCCAGAGGAGATAGTTGAGGCAGGTACAACAACAACATTTCCGGATATTTGCTCAGGTAACATGAATAGGAAAGGAGTTGAGGGAGGGATATGGACCAAATGCAGGCAAATGGGACCAGCTTAGGAGCAACATCTTGGTCGGCATGGACAAGTTGGGGCGAAGAGCCTGTTTCCGTGCTCCGTGTCTCTACGACTCTCTGTTTTAAGATATTTCTTCACTCAAAGCTTAATTCCCGGGATGGCGGGACTGTCAAATGCTGAGAGAATGGAGCAGCTGGGCCTGTACACTCTGGAGTTTAAAAGGATGAGAGGGTATCTCATTGAAACATATAACGATTCTTAAGGGTTTGGACACGCTAGGCAGGAAACATGTTCCCGATGTTGGGGGAGTCCAGAACCAGGGGCCACAGTTTAAGAATATGCAGTAAGCCATTTAGAACGGAGACGAGGAAACACTTTTTCTCACAGAGAGTGGTGAGTCTGTGGAATTCTCTGCCTCAGAGGGCAGTGGAGGCAGGTTCTATGGATGCTTTCAAGAGAGAGCTAGATAGGGCTCTTAAAAATAGTGGAGTCTTGGGATATGGGTAGAAGGCAGGAACGGGGTACTGATTGGGGATGATCAGCCATGATCACATTGAATGGCTCGAAGTGCCGAATGGCCTACTCCTGCACCTATTGTCTATTGTCTATTGTCAAAGCGTGGTGGTCCATTGTAATTGTCCACCTCAAAGACCTGTTGAGTCTCAGTCGCTGAGGCATTCAAAACAAAGGTGTAGAGATTTCTGGATATTGAATGGATCAGGTTAAAATGGAGATAATGTTGGAAACTGTGGCTGAGGTTGTTGATGAAAAGAGAATTTGTGATCTAGATGAAGAGTGGAGCTGGCTCGCAGGCATACAAGGCCTAGACTTTTAACTATACTTCCTCTTGCAGCTCCCCCATGACCAATAGCATTGCACTGCAACACTGATGGAAGGAGGTAGACCTGAAGGAAACGTTGTGTGGGAAGGAACTGTAGATGCTGGTTTATACCGAAGATAGACACAAAGTGCTGGAGTAACTCAGCGGGTCAGGCAGTAACTTTGGAGAAAAAGGATGGGTGACCTCAGCATTGGCCTGCGCAATCTCCCAGTTGCAAAAACATTTTAACTCCCATTCCCATTCCCACGCTGACCTTTCTGTCCTGGGTCTCCTCCACTGTCAGTGAGGCCACACGCAAATTGGAGGATAACAGCACCTCGTATTTCGCTTGGGCAACTTACACTCCAGCAGTATGACCGTTGATTTCTCTAATTTCAAGTAACCCCTGCATTCCTTCTCTCCCCCACAACCTCCCTCCCCGCCATAGTCACCCTACTAGTTCCACTGTCCGCATCCCTGTATCTCTCTTGTTATCACCTCTTCCCCAGCCAGCAATGGGCCATTATGGTCTCCACTCCTCCTTCCTCATCTGTTACTGGCCCTGATTTGTTCTGGCCTTTTCCTATCTCCAGTCCCCACTTTAAGTCTGAAGAAGGGTACCAACCCGAAATGTCACCCAGAGATGCTGCCTTGCCTGCTGAGTCACTCACTCCAGCATTTTGTGACTCTATTCAGTGCCTGAAGGAAAGCTTGCTTGGCAAAAGTTGTCGAAAGCTGCTGCTTCCTCTGCAACTGTGCAATACTTTACAACGAGTAGGAGAGAAAAGGAATTATATAACGAAGGGTGAGTCATTGGGAGGCGTCCACATGAAATCCACTTAATGCTGGTCTGACCTGATTGTTAGTTAGCATTCGTGACACATCACACAATTATATTTTTTCCCTCTCTTCATAAATTCACTGAACATGTCCCACATGCCCAAATTGTCACATTATTTCACACGGGCTTTGTTGAAGCTGTTTGGGGTTTTTTTTCCCCCCCGATATTATTAAGGTTTTTACATTTCAATGAACTCACATCATAAATTACTCAGAAGCAACGAAAAGCTTCTTCACAGCACACGAGTGTTCGTTGCTCCCCTAGCGTGGACCAGAAAGTCACTAATCTGATGCTCAGTTTTGTTACATTCTCCACATAAACAGTCTGCCAGTAATCACTGCCTGGGGTCACACATGAAGATCCTGAAGTTCATGGAAGTAGATTCATATAACCAGGCGCCGGAAACATAGAAACATAGAAACATAGAAAATAGGTGCAGGAGTAGGCCATTCGGCCCTTCGAGCATGCACCGCCATTCAACATGATCATGGCTGATCATCCAACTCAGTATCATGTACCTGCCTTCTCTCCATACCCCCTGATCCCTTTAGCCACCAGGGCCACATCTAACTCCCTCTTAAATATAGCCAATGAACTGGCCTCAACTACCTTCTGTGGCAGAGAGTTCCAGAGGTTCACCACTCTCTGTGTAAAAAATGTTTTTCTCATCTCGGTCCTAAAAGATTTCCCTTTTATCCTTAAACTGTGACCCCTTGTCCTGGACTTCCTCAACATCGGGAACAATCTTCCTGCATCTAGCCTGTCCAACCCTTTAAGAATTTTGTAAGTTTCTATAAGGCCCCCCCTCAATCTTCTAAATTCTAGCGAGTACAAGCCGAGTCTATCCAGTCTTTCTTCATATGAAAGTCCTGACATCCCAGGAATCAGTCTGGTGAACCTTCTCTGTACTCCCTCTATGGCAAGAATGTCCTTCCTCAGATTAGGAGACCAAAACTGTACGCCATACTCCAGGTGTCGTCTCACCAAGACCCTGTACAACTGCAGTAGAACCTCCCTGCTCCTATACTTAAATCCTTTTGCTATGAATGCTAACATACCATTCGCTTTCTTCACTGCCTGCTGCACCTGCATGCCTACTTTCAATGACTGGTGTACCATGACACCCAGGTCTCGTTGCATCTCCCCTTTTCCTAATCGGAAAGAACAGTGTTTGTTTTTTTTCCTTTAGTTTCGAGATACAGCTCAGAAACAGGCCCTTCGGCCCACCGGGTCCGCGCCGACCAGCACGCTAACACTATCCTGCGCACACGAGGGACATTTTACATTTACACCAAGCCAATTAACCTACAAACCCGTACGTCTTTGGAGTGTGGGAGGAAAAAAAAGATCTCGGAAAAAACCCACGCAGGTCACGGGGAGAACGTACAAACTTCGTAACGATAGCACCCGTAGTCAGGATCGAACCTGGGACTCCAGCGCTGCATGCGCTATAAGGCAGCAACTCTACCACTGCGCCACCGTGCCGCTCGAATAGAATCATTGAATCATTGAGTTTCTTCATAATTATTATTATTTTTAAAAATCAAGTTATATCACCAAATACGCACAATGAAATCCATTGAAGAGTCCCCAAAATCGACACTGACATACGGGTGAAGTCTCGGATAGCTGCACACAAGCTGCACCTCTCAATTGAAAGTGGTGATAAAGAAGGCTATATTATCTTGAAACTGAAACAGTCAATCCCTTTTGAAGTAAATGGGATTTTAAAATACCCAGTGATTGCATGCAAGGAATAGCAATGGCACAATATGCTACTGAGTACAGAAGCTACTCGTCAGTTTCAATAGTCCTTGGGAAATAGTTTTCCTCCTGCATCTTATTCTTCGATTGGGTTGCCCGCTTATAGACAGATACAGTGTGGCAACCCAACTTGCCCACACCGGCCAACATGTCCCAACTGCACACGTCCCACCTGCCAGCATTTCCTCCATATCCCTCCAAACCTATCTATCCATGTAGTGGCATACACGCAGCAAAGTGTGGAGTCATGCATTTGGTAGTAGGAATAAAGGTGTAGAGGGGAGAGGATTCAGAAATTGGATTCAGGTGCATATAAATATATATATTCAGACCCAGTCTGAAGAAGGCTCCCGACTCGAATCATCACCCATCCTTTTTCTCCAGAGGTGATACCTGTCTGGCTAAGGAACTGCAGATGCTGGTTTATACCAAAGATAGACATAAAGTCCTGGAGTAACTCAACAGGTCTGAAGAAGGGTCTCGGCCCGAAACGTCACCCATTCCTTCTTTCTGTAGACGCTGCCTGTCCCGCTGAGTTAATCCAGCTTTTTGTGTTTATCGTTGGTTTAAACCAGCATCTGCAGTTCCTTGTTTCCACATGTAGGATTCATGCAGATTCAGAGCCTGTGGGGTTCTTCAACCATAGAACCACTACGGTTTAATAAGAGAACTCAATAACAAATCTTCATATAGCCCATAGAATTGAAGAGCTGAAGCAGAACCAAACAAGATCATTCTGACATGTGTTTGATGAGCCAAATGTCTCTTTCTGTGCTGTAATAATTCTATCCTGCTATATCTGAACAAATGTTCTTATATATTGTTGACAATGCAGGAAATGTATGTTTCCTTACACCAATTTGGTTGATCTGCTATAAAAATGATCCCTGGCCACAGGTCTTATATTGAGAAGTATTAGATACGGGACCAGCAACTGATATTGTGTTGCAAAATAG
Source organism: Amblyraja radiata (assembly GCF_010909765.2). Taxonomy (NCBI): domain Eukaryota; kingdom Metazoa; phylum Chordata; class Chondrichthyes; order Rajiformes; family Rajidae; genus Amblyraja; species Amblyraja radiata. Next base: position 94,644,278 of record NC_045961.1, read on the forward strand.
AAAAAAAATATTTGTACATACTTTTCAGATAGTTTGCTGTTAGACACATAGAAACATAGAAAAATAGGTGCAGGTGTAGGCCATTCGGCCCTTCGAGCCAGCAACATCATTCAATATGATCATGGCTGCTCATCGAAAATCAGTACCCCGTTCCTGCTTTTTCCCCCATATCCTTTGATTCCTTTAGCCCTAGGAGCTAAGTCTTAAGGGCCAGTCCCACTTGCATGCGATTGAGTGCGTTTGGCGCGACCAACCGGAAGCGGAGTTCACGCGAAGTTCGCGCTAAGTTCAGGCTAAGTTCGCGCGTGACGTCATTTACGTCATCAGGCACCGCCACGCCGGGCGGTGACGTCATCGCGCAATGCCACGCGCTAGGCGTACGCCAGCAAGACACTGCGTACACCGTCAAGACGCTGCGTATGATGTCAAAAGGCTGCGTACGACCGCAATGCGCCTGCGTGCTGACAGGCCGTTGGCGCGCGAAGATTTCGGCCACTGCAAGAATTTCGGAGCCCCGCGCAATGTCGGGACCAGCCCCGCACAACTCCGCGCTTCTAAGTGGGACCGGCCCCGCGCGGCCATACATTGCCCGTATGCCTCAAGCGACCACGAGGCTGTGTAATTTGCGAGCCAAGGTTGCGTAAGTGGGACAGGCCCTTAACTCTCTCTTGAAAACATCCAGTGGATTGGCCTCCACTGCCTTCTGCGGCAGAGAATTCCACAGATTCACAACTCTCTGGGTGAAAACGTTCCTCATCTCAGTCCTAAATGGCCTACCCCTTATTTGTAAGTGGGGAGGAGACCCATTTGTGTTGCTCTTTCACATAAAGCATACTTATTTCAATTGTTTTAAATTTTAAAGTGGGACTAATGTGGCTGGGACATGTTGGCCGGTGTGGGCAAGTTGGGTCGAAGGGCCAGTTTCTATGCTGTATGACTCAATGACTCTATGACCACTGATTCAACTTGCAAATTAACCTACTGCGAATCTTGCACAAAGGGTAGTGGGTGTATGGAACGAGCTGGATGGATATTCAAAGATTAAAGAGATATGGATCGTGTGTAGGCAGAGCAGATTAGATTATCTTGGCTTCATGTTTGGCACAGACATTATGGGCTCTGAGATGAAAGACCAAAGGGTCTGTTCATGTGCTGCACTTTTACATAGAAACATAGACATAGAAAATAGGTGCAGTAGGAGGCCATTTGGCCCTTCGAGCCATTCAATGTGATCATGGCCTATCATCCACATTCAGCACCCGTTCCTGCCTTCTCCCCATACCCCTTGATTCCTCTAGCCCTAAGAGCTCTATCTAACTCTCTTTTGAATGCATCCAGTGAATCGGCCTCCACTGCCTTCTGAGGCAAATAATTCTACAAATTCACAACTCTCTGGGTGAAAAAGTCTCAGTTCTAAATGGCCTACTCCTTATTCTTAAACGATGACCCCTGGTTCTGGACTCTCCCAACATCGGGAACATATTGTTTAAGAAGGAACTGCAGATGCTGGAAAATCGAAGGTACACAAAAAAGCTGGAGAAACTCAGCGGGTGCAGCAGCATCTATGGAGCGAAGGGAATAGGCAACGTTTCGGGCCGAAACCCGAAGCCCGAAACGTTGCCTTTTTCCTTCGATCCATAGATGCTGCTGCAACCGCTGAGTTTCTCCAGCTTGTTTGTGTACCACCGGGAACATATTTACTGCATCTAACTTGTCCAATCCCTTACTAATTTTATGTGTTGCTGTTAGATCCCCTCCAATCCTTCAAAATTCCAGTAAATACAAGCCCAGTCGTCCCATTCTTTCATCATATGACATTCCGGGAATTAACCTCGTGAACCTACGCTGGTCTCCCTCAATAGCAAGAATGTCCTTCCTCAAATTAGGACATAATAATTTTCTATGCATTATAAAACTTTATTATTACGGACTCAAGGTCCAGGCAAGGGGCAACATTACATAAAAAATGCATTGCATATTAAATATCATAAAATACATATAAAATCTTAGTATATCACTTATAAAAACATCATAATTTATATTTTTAAAAATACACAATACATAAGTTAAATTGTGGCCTATGACTGCAAACATCTAAATGAGATGCCAGCCAAAGAAAACTTGCCAGGAAGGAATTAGGGAAATCAAAGCAAAGGCACATGGCTGGTTGAACAGCAGCTGGACAGGTCAGAGCAGAGGCAGGAGGTGCAATGGTGGTGGAGCTCATCAGTCTTGATAACGAGGCCAGTCTGTTTGTTGTCCATGCCACATCACACACAGGCCTCAGCTCTAATTAGCGGGGCAGTGGAGACAAACAGGAGGGGTAGATCACATCCCTGATGTGATCAGAAACTTCACAAGTTACCGGAGTAGAATTAGGCCATTCGGCCCATCGAGTCTACACCGCCATTCAATCCTGGCTGATCACTGCCTCCTAATCCCATTTTCCTGCCTTCTCCCCATAACCCTTTAATTTGTCTATCTCTGCCTTAAAAATATCCACCGACTTGGCCTCCACAACCTTCTATGGCAATGAGTTCCACACATTAACCACCCTCTGATGAAAGAAGTTCCTCCTCACCTCCTTTCTATAAGAGCGCCCTTTAATTCTGAGGCTGCGACCTCTGGTCCTGTACTCTCCCACCAGTGGAAACATCCTTTCCACATCCACTCTATCTATATCTATCAGAGAAAGTGGTATGTTGTTGCCGCCGGAATAAACAAACCAGAATGAGGACTCCTTGAGCACACGACGAAGGAAACCACGTGTTGAGTAATTAATTTAATTCAGTGGCACGCAATATTACACATGGGCCGTGTTTCAAAAGAAAACTAGTTCTGCGTAAAAATAAATCTGAAAACAAAGCAGAAGCAAGCATAGCCCAAAATATTCCTGAATACCTAACCCGATTTGGGAAATTCCAGTTAGAAACATAGAAAATAGGTGCAGGATAGGCCATTTGGCCCTTCGAGCCAGCACTGCCATTCATATAACCATATAACCATATAACAATTACAGCATGGAAACAGGCCATCTCGGCCCTACAAGTCCGTGCCGAATACTTATTTTCCCGTAGTCCATGGCTGATCATCCAAAATCAGTACACCGTTCCTACTTTTTCCCCCTATCCCTTGATTCCGTTAGCCATAAAAACTAAATCTAATTCTTTCTTGAAAACAGTTATCAAATGCAGGCCACTTTGTTCTTGAAACTAATGTCCCTGTCCCACGGTACGAGTTCATTCCAAACTCGTGGTAAGCACGGAGAATGAACGTAGCGGTTACGTCGGAGCTCGGGGACGTCTCTTAGCGTCTCGTAAAGCTAACGGCTGGTAAGCTTGGGAAGACTCGTGAAGATGTTGAAAAATGTCCACGAGAGCTCCGAGTACCGAAGAGCGGCCATTACCGTAAATCTCCGAGTTTGAATCAGGGCAAACTCGGGAGAGCTCTTGGAATGAACTCGTACCGTGGGACAGGGCCATAAGTTTGTGCTTCAACCAAAGGGTATCACGGTGGGTGCAGCGGTAGAACCGCTACCCTACAGCACCAGAGACCCGGGTTCAATCCTGACTACGGGTGCTGTCTGTACGGCGTTTGTACCGTTCTTACCGTGACCGTGGGGGGGTTTTCCCCGGGTGCTCCGGTTTCCTCCTACACTCCAAAGAAGTACAGGATTGTCGGTTAATTGGCTTGGTGTAATTGAAAATTGTCCCGAGTGTGTGTAGGACAGTGTTAGCGTGCGGCGACCACTGGTCAGCACGGACTCGGTGGGCCGAAGGGCCTGTGTCCGTGCTGTATCTCTACACTAAACTAAAGTAAACTAAACCAACGTGGTACTTGTTGCGGTACAATATGTTCCTGTTAGTTACCGCTGACTGTTCTTGGCTCTCTCTGACAGAACTTTGCGAACCTTCTATCTTCCCTGAACTATTGGACAGCCACACATTTGCTAATATCTGTCCAATTTAAAAAAAAACTAAATACCACATGGTATTTTTAGGTTGAAGTTTCACAAATTTATAAATGCTGCAAAATAGATGGGGACGGTAAATGGAGCAAACAGCAGGTGGGGCGAATGAATATGCTGAGGCCAGTATCTGAAGGGGCTGTCCCACTGCAGCAACCTAATCCGTGAGTTAAGAAGAGTGTCTTCGACCTTCAAGCTCGAGGGCACTCGCCTGGAAAACCTCGAGCTGGATCGAACACTCGAACACTCGAACACTCGAACACTCGAACACTCGAACACTCGAACACTCGAACACACACACACACACACACACACACACACACACACACACACACACACACACACACACACACACACACACACACACACACACACACACACACACAAACACACACACTGAAGAGGAAGGTAAAAGACGGCTGCAAAGTGTACGGCACGTCCTTTAGAGAGCGCGGAGGGGAGGGGGTGAAGAGAGAGGGGGTGAAGAGAGAGGGGGTGAAGAGAGAGGGGGTGAAGAGAGAGGGGGTGAAGAGAGAGGGGGTGAAGAGAGAGGGGGGGGGAGAGAGGGTGGGGAGAGGGTGGGGAGAGAGGGGGGGGGAGAGGGGGGGAGAGAGGGGGGGAGAGAGGGGGGGAGAGAAGGGGGGGAGAGAAGGGGGGAGAGAGAGGGGGGGAGAGAGGGGGGGAGAGAGGGGGAGAGGGAGGGGAGAGAGAGGGGGGGAGAGAGAGAGGAGGAGGGAGAGAGGGGGGAGGATAGAGGGGGAGAGAGGGGGGAGGATAGAGGGGGGCGCGAGGGGGAGAGAGGGGGAGAGAGGGGGGAGAGGGGGAGAGAGAGGGGGTGTGAGGGGGAGAGAGGGGGAGAGAGAGGCGGAGAGAGAGGGAGAGAGAGAGCGGGAGAGGGGGGGGGGGGGGGGGGGGGGGGGAGAGGGGGAGGGAGAGGGGGGGGAGGGGGGAGTGGGGGGGGAGAGAAAGGGGGGGAGAGGGGGGAGAGAGGGAAAACTCCAATGAGCCAATTAAAATGCCCGGTCAGCGAATGAGATTGCCTACGGCTGCCCTCGACTGCCTGTAACTAAATAGTGACCCCACTCCACTGCACTACTAGTTAAAAAGAACCATGCCGTCCAAATTTTACGCGGAAAAATTTTCAACATGCTGAAAGTTTATCCACAACGTAGCTGAGGCCGTAAGTACGCGGGAACTTCCCTCGAGCATGAAGGAGAGTTCCAGTGACCTCATAGGACCTCCTAGGACCGCGTGTCGACCATGCTGCGAGTTTGAGTCGAGGGCTAACTCGCGGATTAGGTCGCCACAGTGGGACAGCCCCTATATTCTACATCAGTACTGGACAAGACTTCTGATACTAAAGGACACAAAATGCTGGAGTAACTCAGCGGGTCAGGCAGCATCTCTGGAGAAAAGGAATAGGTAACATTCTGGTTCGAGACTTTTCGAGAGCCTCACTCCCCCGACTCTCAATCTGAAGAAGGGTCTCGATCCAAAACGTCACCTATACCTTTCCTCCAGAGATGCTGCCTGACCCGTTGAGCTAAAGACTATATTAATCAGTGAAGAATTTGTCCATCAAATTACAAGAAACTTTTAAAAGTTCTTCCCAGTTCATCGTGCTGTTGGCATCTTGCAGGGTTGAACAGATTAGCTGCCATATTTAGTTGATTTAAGTTTAGAGATACAGCGCGGAAACAGACCGCTTCGGCCCACACCGACCAGCGATCCCCACACATTAACAAGACCCTACACACACTCAGGATAGTTTTACATTTACACCAAGCCTACAAACCTGTACGTCTTTGGACTGTGGGAGAAAACCCGCGCAGGTCACGGGGAGAGCATACAATCTCCATACAGACAAGCACCCATAGTCAGCATCACACCCGTGTCTCTGGCGCGGTAAGGCAGCAGCTCTACCGATGCGCCGCTGCGCCACCTTCACCTCTGCACGCTGCATCTCAACAGTGATGATACTTCAAATGTCCTGTAAAGGATTTGGGTCATGCAGAGGTGGAAAGGGGTCAGGCTGGATAAAATGCAAGTCACTCCCTATTCCCCCTTTGACTGTCAATAGCAACCAGCACAGCCATTGTGACTGGTGGAGTTTGTTACAGTCCCCAGGTCTGAGTGTAAGTCCTTATTGATTGCTCACGAAATGATGAGAAAACATCTGCCTGCTAAATTAAACAAATGATTTATCTAATTACTATATTGTATATTAACAAAGTGCAATCATCCATTAACTAATGTTCTTTAATTATACCAAACCAGTCAAGTCTATCCCATAATTGAAAGTAAATGCATTCTCTGCTTTAAAGGTTCCAATAAGGGCTAGGAAAAAATAAATCCATGTGCCACGGAGGTAAATATGATGTGGTTGATGAGATCAACTGCTAATCATTGCACAAAGTTAATTACTACAAGCAGGCTGGAGTATGTTAATGCATGTAAAGTTGTTTTCTTTTCAGACACTCCAGTTATCATTTAACACAGCTTGCATGGGGTCATTTTGTAACAACAATAACTTTATACGGACACATTGAGGTGTATCAAATCATGAGAGGAATTGATCGGGTGAATGCGCAGTCTTTTACTCAGGGTGGCGGAATCAAGAACAGGTATAAGGTGAGAGGGAAAAGATTTAATAGGAATCTGAGGGGGCAACTTTTCTTAAGGGCCTGGCCCACCAGCATGCGACTCCATGCAGCAAGCGCAACCTAACGTGGTCGCTTGAGCCGTACGGCCTCGCGGGGCCGGTCCCACTTCGATCGCCGGAGCCGTATGGAGTTGTGCAGAGCTGGTCCCGACATCGCGCGGGGCTCCGAAAAACTGACACTGTCCAAAAATTCCGCGCGGCTACGGCCTGCCAGCCCGCAGCCTCCTCGACGGCGTACGCAGCGTCTCGAGGCCGTACGCAGCGTCTTGACGCCATCCCTCACGCGCGAACTTCCCATGGACTTCGCTCTAACTTCACGTCACTCACTCGACCTCCACGCGGCCCCCGCTTCCGGTTTGGTCGCGCTTGCCGGATGCAGGTCGCATGCTTGTGGGACAGGCCCTTTACACAAAGAGTGGAAGATATTTGGAACGGACTGCCAGAGGAGGTAGTTGAGGCATGTACAAGGTATAAAACAAATTTGAACGAGTACATGGATAGGTGAATTTGCATGGGATTTTTAAACACAATGTACTATCAGTAGTACATAGTCAAAAGAATGTCCAAGCTGTATATTCAACCATGCACACGCTGCCAGAGGAGGTAGTTGAGACAGGTACTGTCACAATGTTTAAGAAACATTTGGACAGGTATATGGATAGCATAGTTTCAGAGGGATATGGGCCATATGCTGTAATTTGGGACTAGTTTAGATGGAGCATGTTGGTCGGCATGGGCAAATTGGGCCAAAGGGCCTGTTTCCACGCTGTATAACTCTATGACTCTATGACTAAATATGGGCAAATGGGGGTGGCTTAGATGGTGCATGTTGGTCAGTGTAGACAAGTCGGGCCGAAAGGCCTGTTTCCAGGCTGTATAACTCTATTTGTGCAGCATCTTTCATAGGCCCTTCCAGTTGGACGTCACTTTGCGGACAATCAAATATTTCTGAAGTATATTTCAGAGCCCAGTAAAATAGGATCAAGGGTGGTCCACCTAACTCCTCAAGCCTTCAGGGTGGCATGGTGGCACAGCGGTAGAGTTGCTGCCTTACAGCGCATACAGCGCCGGAGACCCGGGTTCGATCCTGACTGTGGGTGCTTGTCTGCTCCTCGTGACCAGCTGGGTTTTCTCCGAGATCTTCGGCTTCCTCCCACACTCCAAAGACCTACAGGTTCGTAGGTTCATTGGCGAGGTGTAAATGTGAATTGTTCCTAGTGTGTGTGGGATAGTGTTAATGTGTGGGGTTGGTTGGTCTGTGGGCCGAAGGGCCTGTTGCCGTGCTGTATCTCTAAACTAAACTAAACTGAACTAATCTAAAAGCCTGCCCTGCCACAGATCAAAGCTGAACTGCCCCCGGGCTCAACTCATGTAGACTCAACAACAACAGCAACTAATCTGGGCACAGCAAACTCCCTGGAAATATTACTGTGAATAATGCCAGATAATCATTTCACTTGAGTTGCTGACGTAAGCCCTGATATTCTTCCCTACCTCGACTGGGTTCAGCAATAGGCCACTGGAAGAGGCTTCTTGCCTGTTCTTCAGCCATCTATTAGGTGGCCAACATGGATAGGTGCTGTTTCAGGTCGAGAAGCATCTTCAGACATCATGTTCTCCAGATATTTGTCTTTAAGAAGAAACTGCAGATGTGGAAAATCGAAGGTACACAAAAAAGCTGGAGAAACTCAGCGGGTGCAGCAGCATCTATGGAGCGAAGGAAATAGGCAACGTTTCGGGCCGAAACCCCTCTTCAGACTGATGGGGGGTGGGGAGAAGAAAGGAAAAAGGAGGAGGAGCCCAAAGGCTGAGGGATGGGAGGAGACAGCAAGGACTAACAAAATTGTGAGAATTCAATGTCCTCCAGATTTACTGCCTGACCTGCTGACTTACTCCAGCACATTGTGTCTTTTCTCGGTAAACCAGCGCCTGCAGTTCCTTGTGCCTGCATACTCCATTCTTGGAAATGTGTTTGGTTTAGTTTAGTTTATTGTCACATGTACCGAGGTACAGTGAAAAGCTTTTGTTGCGTACAAATCAGTCAGCGGAAATTCTATACATGATTACAATCGAGCCATCCACATTGTACAGATACTCGATAAAGGGAATAAAGTGAATAGCTTTTAATGCAATATAAAGCCTGTAAAGTCTGATCTAAGATAGTCCGAGGGTCTCCAATGAGGTAGATAATAGTTCAGGACTGCTCTCTAGAAGAGGTAGGATGGTTCAGTTGCCCGATAACATCTGGGAAGAAATTGCCCCTGAATCTGGAGGTGTACGTTTTCACACTTCTATCCCTTTTGCCTGGTGGAAGAGGGGAGTGGCCAGGATGCGACTTGTCCTTGTTTATGCTGCTGGCCTTGCCGTGACGGCGTGAGATGCAAATGGAGTCAATAACAAGGGAAGTTGGTTTGAACGATGGCATGGGCTGCGTCCACAATTCTCTGCAATTTCCTTCGATCTTGGATGGGACTGTTCCCAAACCAAGCAGTAATGCATCCCGATGAAACGCTCCTTGTGGCACATCTGTAGAAGTCGGTGAGAGTTTTTGGGGACGATGCACCACCGGCCCTCCTTCGTCACTGAGACAGAACCATCCTGTGGGAATCCTGAAATCTGAAGAAGGGTCAAGACCCGAAACGACACCCATTCCTTCTCTCCTGAGATGCTGCCTGTCCCATTGAGTTACTCCAGCAGCAATTTGTGTCTATCTTCAATTTAATCCTAGCAACTCCAGTTCCTTCGTGCACATCCTGTGGGAGTTGTCCCCATTCCAACAAGCCGCAGTGGTACGAGAAGATGGCGCCACAGTGCGTTCCTAAACGCTGCCAGCATTTGGGATAGCTACACTGGCCTTGCCACACATGGCCTCATCTTGCCACTGAAGGGAAAACCCAATCCGTGCGAGATAGTGAGTCCTGCAGCAGCGATCCTCTCCGTACATTCAGCAGGCGACAGCTGGCCACTGTGCTGTCAGTTCTCCAGAGCTTTACGCAAGGCCTCTAACCAAGCACCTGAGCTCTGCTCTCCTCAAGCTGGCAAAGGAGAATAGAGCAATGGTCCTAATGGTACAATTTCCCTGGTTAGATCTAACCTACTTGGGCGCAGAGCGGTTTACGAGGACTTGCCACGGCTGTGTTATACGGAGGTGGCCATGGTCCCCCAGTGGAAGGTCTCGACACTCCAGACAAGGTGGAAATGGGGAGTGAGATTTTTAGATGGTCACAGCATAAACGGTTGATGCCAGCAGCATCCTGGCAATCACGCACAGATTCATTTTATCCTTCGGCACTGAACAGGCACAAGCTGTGTGGGAAGGAACTGCAGGTGCTGGTTTACACCAGAGATAGACACAAAATGCTGGAGTAACTCAGCGGGTCAGGCGCGTACTTTCAAATGGAGACGGCTGGGGGGAAATTTAAATGAAATGGGTAAAATCACGATGGGTCCAAATACGGTGGGATAAATAGGAAGTGCTTAGCATGGGGATCAAAACCGGGAAGGCACAGATTTAAAGTAATTGATGAAGTCATTGAGAGTAGGGGAGATATGAACTTCAGGGGAAAAGGAATAGGTGGTGTTTCGGGTCGGGATGTCTGAAGAAGGGTCTCGACCTGAAACGTCACCCATTCCTTTTCTCCAGAGATGCTGCCTGACCCGCTGAGTTACTCCAGCATTTTGTGTTTGCATTTTGTGTTTTTCTGACAGGATTAGACAATTACCAGACTTCATAAGTTCACAAGTTGTGGGAGCAGAATTAAGCCATTTGGCCCCTCAAGTCTACCCCGCCATTCATTCACGGCTGATCTATCTTTCTCTCTCAACCCCATTCTCCTGCCTTATCCCCACAATCCCTGACACCCGTACGAATCAAGAATCTATCAATCTCCACCTAAAAAAAATCCATTGTCTTTGCTTCCATAGCCCTCAATGAATTCCACAGATTCACCACCCTCTGACTAAAGAAATCCTCCCTCATCCCCTTTCTAAAGGTACATTATTTTGAGGCTATGGCCTCTGGTCCTAGACTCTCCCACCAGTGGAAACATCCTCTCCACATCCACTCTATCCGGGCCTTTCACTATTCGGTAAGTTTCAATGAGGTCCTCACTCATCCTTCTGAACTCCAGCGAGTGCAGGCCCAGTGCCGTCAAACGCTCATCATATGTTATCGTAGAGAGCGAGGGACCTCTACAGTAGAGGGACTTAGTAGAGGGTGAGCCCAGAGGAAGGGGCAGACCATTACAATCAGAGCTTGGCGTTTCAGGTGAAACTCCAAGGGTGGCGCACTCTCTCTCTGTACTGCTATTGAGATGGGGGTTAACAGAAAGATTTCTATTAGGAGGTGGTATTAAGGGTTTACAGAACTGAGGCAAGTGGTTGACGTTAAGATTAGCGGTGATTGAACAAGGTCACAGGGGCTAAGTGGTTCCGTGCATTTCCATAATCCTACTTTCTGAAACTCATGATGGTTTAACGTTGCCCGGAGGCAGCGACCATCCAGTAAGCATCACTAACCTCTCCTTATGATTTTTATTGTCAGCGCTCATTGTTTACACCTGCAGGGCAGAGGTTGGATTAAAACGTCTCTCATGCTGCCTGATGCCCAGACTGGATGCTTGCACTGTTCAAACGTATTTGGAAAACAAATCGGATCAGATCCATTTGTAAATATGCGTTCCTACTAAAATGCACTTTTCTTTTCTGCTTGCTATTTCTTCCCAAATTAAAACTATGATGAGAGAGTACTCTGGATCCAAAGTACCCATTTCACAGAACATTGTGCTTCATTTGCTAGTTCCCCGTTTTTGATCTTCCCGCTGTTAACAAGGCCCCAAACTGCAGCTTTGCCATGAAATAAGAGATTGGCAACACTGATTGAGAGGTGTGTTAATCACTTTTAGTTCCTCCACCTGGACAGTTTCATCTTCATATGTGATAGGAGCAGAATTAGGCCATTCGGCCCATTAAATCTACTCCGCCATTCAATCACGGCTGATCTCTAATGCCCCTGTCCCACTTAGGAAACCTGAACGGAAACCTCTGGAGACTTTGCGCCCCACCCAAGGTTTCCGTGCAGTTCCCGGAGGTTTTTGTCAGTCTCCCTACCTGCTTCCACTACCTGCAACCTCCGGCAACCACCTGCAACCTCCGGGAACCACACGGAAACCTTGGGTGGGGCGCAAAGTCTCCAGAGGTTTCCGTTCAGGTTTCCTAAGTGGGACAGGGGCATAAGTGGGACAGGGGCATATCTCTCCCTCCTAACCCCGTTCTCCTGCCTGCTCTCCCGTAACCCCTGGTGAAAGTGGTTGGTGATTGTCTCCCTTGCCTCTTCTCCCCAAATAACAGTTAATGCCTACAGATAAAAGATGCCACTTAGAAAACTGGATGGTATTTAAGAGGCTGCCTTGTATTTGATCAGCCAACAAAGTGTGATCAATGGGGATCACTGTGCACATAGCAAAAAGGTAGAATTGTTGCCTTAGGAATAAAATGTATACAGGAAAATACCAGTATAAGCTATTAGCTTTAGTCAGAGGTTGGTGGATCTGTGGAATTCTTTGCCATAGAAGGCTGTAGAGGCCACGTCAGTGGATAATTTTAAAGCAGAGATAGATTCTTGATTAGTACGGGTGCCAGGGGTTATGGGGAGAAGGCAGGAGAATGGGGTTAGGAGGGAGAGATAGTTCAGCCATGATTGTATGACAGAGTAGACTTGATGGGCTGAATGGCCTAATTCCACTCCTATCACTTATAACCTTATGATCTTATGACCATATAAATCAATGATTTGGATAGGAACGTACATGGCATGGTTAGATAAAAACTATCGCAAACATTTGGACAGGTACATGGATAGGACAGCTTTAGAGGGATTATGGGCCAAAGGCGGGCAGGTGGGACTAATGTAGATGGGACATGTTGGACGGTGTGGGCAAGGTGGGCTGAAGGGCCTGTTTACATGCTGTAAGTCTCTATGACTCTGTGACTATAAATCATTGCAGGTCCAACACTGATTCTCCGGCACCTGATGGTCAGGCGTCTCCTTTAATGCGAACAACATTGCATTTGGCGCACACTCTTTCAGGACCTGTCTTGAAAGAGTTAATTGTTTCCTTCTTTGTCAATTGATAATTCTTTATTTAAGTTTCCGGCAGTCAGTGCTTTAGAGACACGGGAGAGGTATAATTAGTGGGTCAGAGGTGTATCGTTATATTATTATTACATGAGCCCTAGTGAGACCACACCTGGAGTATTGTGTGGAGTTTTGATCCCCTAATATGAGGAAGGACATTCTTGCTATTGAGGGAGTGCAGCGTAGGTTTACAAGGTTAATTCCCGGGATGGCGGGACTGTCATATGCTGAGAGAATGGAGCGGCTGAGCTTGTACACTCTGGAGTTTAGAAGGATGAGAGGATATCTCATTGAAACATATAAGATTATTAAGGGCTTGGACACGCTAGAGGCAGGAAACATGTTCCTGATGTTGGGGGAGTCCAGAACCAGGGGCCACAATTTAAGAATAAGGAGTAAGCCATTTAGAACGGAGATGAGGAAACACATTTTCTCACAGAGAGTGGTGAGTCTGTGGAATTCTCTGCCTCAGAGGGTGGTGGAAGCAGGTTCTCTGGATGCTTTCAAGAGAGAGCTAGATAGGGCTCTTAAAAATATCGGAATCAGGGGATATGGGGAGAAGGCAGGAACGGGGTACTGATTGGGGATGATCAGCCATGATCACATTGAATGGCGGTGCTGGCTCGTAGGGCCAAATGGCCTACTCCTGCACCTATTGTCTATTGTCTATTGTTATTCTTCCCCTAACCACGTAGGTTTTCTCCGGCTGATCTGGTTTCCTCCCACAATCCAAAGGCGTACAGGTTTGCAGGTTAATTGGCTTTCGTAAAGGTCGTAAATTGTTCCTAGTGTGTAGGATAGTGCTAGTGTACGAGGATTGCTGGTCGGCAGGGACTCGGTGGGCCTTTTCCCACTCTGTATCTCTAAACCTCTGTTGGTCTGGCAAAATGGGTAATCTGACAAGCCTCTCGAACCAAGGGTGGTGGAAAATCAGTGGTGGACCTGTATCATATGGACCACAGAGGTTTGAGCAATGCTGTGCACATCTTACAAAAGATGGAGATAAGAATTATGTCACGGAATATTACTATTTTGTAATGGCTTATGTCCAAGCCACATTATTTAAATACCAACTATATCATCTGAGAATTATCCATCAACACAAATGGACTGGACAATTGGACAACGTTAATGCTCTAATTTACAGACAACATACTAAACCAAACCAATTTCGTGAATTGAAATCTGGAAAAGTTATATCATCATCTTCAGATATCTTATCATGCAATATAATTTTCATTTAATCTATAACTTTGTAATGGCAGATATGAGAATCCTCCAATAGTTTGCCTTAATATATTTATATTGGTCAAATATTTTTAGCAAACTAATGACTGAATTATCACAGAAAAAAGCCTGAAGAAGGGTCCCGACCCGAAACGTCACCTTATCCATGTTCTCCAGAGATGCTGCCTGACCCGCTGAGCACTTTGTGTCCTTGCATTTGCTTCTGCAGTTCCTTGTTTTTTCAGTATAACATTTCCTCATTTTGATCGACACAAAATGCTAGCGTAACTTAGCGGGACAGGCAGCATCTCTGGAGGGAAGGAATGGTTTCCCGGGTTCAATCCTGACTACAGGTGCTGTCTATATGGAGTTTGTGCATTCTCACTGTGACTGCGTTGGTTTTCTCTGGTTTCTCCAGCTTCCTCCCACACGCCAAAGACGTCCAGGTTTGTAGGTTAACTGGCTTTGGTAAAATTGTAAATTGTCCCCAGGGTGTGTGGTAGTTCTGGCTTACGGAGTGGTCGCTGGTCGGTGCAGACTCAATAGACAATAGACAATAGACAACAGGTGCAGGAGTTGGCCATTTGGCCCTTTGAGCCATTCACTGTGATCATCGTTGATCATCCACAATCAATACCCCGTTCCTGCCTTCCCCTCATATCCTTTGACTCTGCTATCCTTAAGAGCTCTATCTAACTCTCTCTTGAAAGCATCCACAGAATTATCCTGCACTGCCTTCTGAGGCAGAGAATTCCACAGATTCTGGGTGAAAAAGTTTTTCCTCATCTCCGTTCTAAATGGCCTACCCGTTATTCTAGACTTGGTGGGCCGAAGGGGCCTGTTTCCGCACTGTATCTCTAAAGTCTAAGGGTTAATATGTTTGCTGATGCTGCCATTCCAAGGGTGGCCAACATGCAGCTTGGCCAGAGACAAGGAAACAGGTGAAGGAGCAGTCCTGGCCAAAAGGAGTAGAAAGAGAGATGGTCTGAAAGTTCTGTGTGACAAGTCAGCGGCTGGGAGAGTGGATTGCGCTCTGGGGCTCCATCCAGGGGAGTAACAGTCCATCCTTGGTTCTTGGCTTCAATGTAACTCTGCCCGTGCCATACCGTAACTAACCTGTGCTTACCAGTGCTGTACTCCAGTACTGTACCCCAGCATCATACAGTGACAGATCAGCGCCCACCCTGTACAGAACCCCAATGTTATAAAAAAAGTCACACGTGATATAAAAGAGTCACACCTTTGCACACCAGTTGTGTAATAACAAATCTGTATTCACCAGTGTAATATCAACTTTGTCTGGAGCGGGATCTAGGCTCAGGTCCAGAGAAAGAATCCCAAGAGGATCCTTGCATCTCTGCTCCATGGGTATCAGGTCCTCGGGCAACCAACCACCAGGCCTCAGGTTGACAGGCCTAACATTGGTGAGCTCCAAGGGCTTGTGTCAACAGTGGGGGGAGTTGTATATTGCCTTGTGTCGCAACCCCTACGGTGCCACTGATAGCACCACATTGCTCCTACTTCTTGGTGTCAGGAGTCACTCCATGTGAACAGTTTGGGACGTGCCTGAGGGCTCCCCAAAACGACAAGGAACCATCGGCCGGAGTCACCAGGATGTGATGTGACTGTAGGGACAGGAAGCACGTACGGACCTGGACAACATGCGTAAGAATGCAGATGCTGGTTTACAACGAAGATGGACACAAAATGCTAGAGTAAGTCAGCAGGTCCGGCGGCATTTCTGGAGAAAAGGAATAGATGACATTAGGTGACATTTTGGGTCAGAACCCTTTGTCAGACTGATAGGGGTGGCGAGGGAGGGACGAAGCTGTTGTGGAGTCTGATGGCGCTTGCCTTGAAATGGAGATGTCTGAGGGGAAATGTATGTGTTAAAATGCGATGAGGGTGCCTATCTACTGACTTGGCCAAACGCAGCCAAAGAACTGGCGGTTCTAGTACTAGTGCATTGTGATTATCGTGGCATACCAAGAATTCAGGAGTCTCATGCAAGGTCAGAATATAAAAATCAAATTTCTGCCAAAAGTTGGAAATTTCTCATTCATGTGTTTCACTTAAAATACTCCACATGAGGTCTAAAGCAAATAGTCTCTCAGTCTGGGATGGAGTCCAACTTTGTACCCAGGGGGGGGGGAGGTTTCAATATTCCAACCACTGCACCACTCAGCTGTAAATGGGATTACTGGGGTGGCACGGTGGCGCAGTGGTAGAGTTGCTGCCTTACAGCGCCAGACCCGGGTTCCATCCTGACTAATGGTGCTCTCTGCGTGGAGTTTGTACGTTCTCCCCGTGACCTGCGCGAGTTTTCTTCGGCTGCTCCGGTTTCCACCCACACTCCAAAGACGATCAGATTCATTGGCTTGGTATAAATGTAAAATTGTCATTAGTGTGGGGGTGGGAGATTGCAACCTTCACGTGGTCCGCCCTGTTTCGACGAATGCAATCAACCTGGCATGCACAATCAAGTAAGATCAAATAGAACAAGTTGTCCTACAACTTTAGGCTGTGCACGTCATACGCAAGAAGAAGAAGAAGTCCCTAGTGTGCGTAAGATAGTGTTAACGTGCAGGTATCACTGGTTGGTGGTGGGCCGGTGGGCCGGTGGGCCGGTGGGCCGGTGGGCCGGTGGGCCGGTGGGCCGGTGGGTCGGTGGGCCGATATCCGTGCTGTATCTCTAAACTAAAGTAAAATATAAGGTACACAAAAATGCTGGAGAAACTCAGCGGGTGCAGCAGCATCTATGGAGCGAAGGAAATAGGCAACGTTTCGGGCCAAAACCCTTCTTCAGACTGATGAGGGGTGGTGGGGAGAAGAAAGGAAAAAGGAGGAGGAGGAGGAGGAGGAGGAGGAGGAGCCCGAGGGCTGAGGGATGGGAGGAGACAGCCCGAGGGCTGAGGAAGGGGAGGAGACAGCAAGGGAGAGTTGGAGGACAGGCTCCGGAGAGAGGAGGAGAGAGGAGGAGAACTTCTTCAAAGTAGGCATACCTTGAGGAGATTTCGCTGTGGAGTTTTTTTTGAACAATCCCTCTTGCACCAGATTTGCACACTTCAAAATAAAAATAATTTAAATTGAAGTTCCTTGATAATCTCATCTTATAATTTTGGGAAATACGTACCACAATCCATAAGGCTTCTGATATGGGTATGACTAATATTTAATGCATTCAGTGGCTGGTCAGTCATGTGGAGGATTAAAGGTTCCTTTTATAGAGGAGATAGTCCATGTTCCTGCACTCCCAGCCTCATTACTGCTCCAATAACATGTTGGCTGCCATTGCAAGTTTTGGTATCAAAAGCTGCTGTTGACGCAGCGTGAAAATATTGCAACATATTTGTCGCATTTTTTTAGGTGACTCTTCATTAAAGTTTAAAAATACAGAGTCTGCAGGGAAAATTGAAATCACAAATTGTAATGGCATTTACCGAGTGCGGTTGCTGTACATTTCAGGTTTCGAAGGAACATTTCCTTTAGGAACATAAACCAAGACTCGCATTTACATGGTGCTTGGCACCAACCTCTCAACGTCACTTTTTCACCAAAGAAGTTATTTATAAGGTTATCGCTGTTGTAATTAAAGGAACATGGCAGCCAATTTATCTGCAGCAAATTCCCACATAAGCAATGAAATAGTGACCCGATCTTTAATTTTTATTTATTCATGAGCAGAGAAAGCCACCAACAATGCTGGCATTTATTGCCAATATTTCATGGCCATTGAAATGAGCCATCATTAGGGCAGCACGGGGGGAGGGGGGGGGGGGGCACAGGGGTAGAGCTACTGCCTCACAGCGCCAAAGGCCCAGGTTCGATCCTGACCACGGGTGCTTGTCTGTACGGAGTTTGTACATTCTCATGCATTTTCTCCGACATCTTCGGTTTCCTCCCACACTCCAAAGACATACAGGCTTGTAGGCTAATTGGCTTGCTGTGAATGTAAAATGTAAACTTGTCCTTAGTGTGTGTAGGGTAGTGTTAATGTGCGGCGATCGCTGGTCGGTGTGGATTTGGTGGGCTGAAGGGCCTGTTTCCGTGCAGTATCTCTAAACTAAACTAAGTCTCCGAGAACAATTATGGGTCAAACTTTCTACTGTGGGGGCCTAGAGTCACCCACGGTTGACCTGGTAAGGAGGGCGAACATTTCTTAAAGCATTGAGTGGTCTATAAAGAGGTGTACAACATATTGGTTGTATCCTGTTCACCAATAACAAGGGCCTGGGAAATAGCCAGTTAGCCACTGGAACTTGCCCTGACATTCAGAGAGATTGTGGCTGATACAAGCTTGGCCTCATCTCCATTACACCTCATTCTCCCCACAACACGCAACTCATTTGCAGTTCAAATGGCTGTCAATGGCTCCACCTTGAATACCATTCAATGACATCTCATCTGCAGTTCTCTGCATTTCAGAATTGCAAAGACTCAGCAACTTCTCATTCATTCATTCATTCATTCATTCATTCATTCATTCATTCATTCATCATCATTGAAAACATTAGCGACACAGTGGTGCTGGTTTCAAACGGGAACGGTGACGGACGCACCACACATCTCTGTCCTCCAGTTCCTGCAGACTTCCGCCGCTGAAAGTATAGGATTCTGGTGTGTGTGTTTTATCATCGTTCCTTACAATGCTGTGTACGACCGTGATCGCTGCTTCTACTGAAGTGTGGATGGCCGTTGGCTGGTTAGAAGCTCATCCGCTCTTGTTTTTGGTCCTGCTGGGGGTCCACCAGGTGGGGGAAGAAGGTTCAGTCGCCGACTATCCAACCATGCGACCATGGAGCAGGTAGCACGGGATTAACTCCCCCCGACCTGACTTAAGCAACCGCTGGGTAAAGAAATTCCTCCTCACCTCCATCTAGACTCCTTTACAGTGGAACTATTCTGCCGCATTCTGGAAATATCTACTTGGACAAACAATCCTTTGGCATGCAATCTGTCAAGTCATCTCAGGATACCTTGCTTTTCAAATAGATTCCACACTCCAATGAATTTAGATCAAAATGTTCAACGTTTCTTCATTTGTCAATCCTTTCCCCCAAGGAATCAACCTGGCGAACCTTCTCCACACAGCTTATTGAACAGAACTGCACAGAATCCTCCAGGTGTAAGGTCACCAACTTTACTACCTCTAGGGCAGCACAGTGGCGCAGCGGTAGAATTGTTGCCTTACAGCACCAGAGACCCGGGTTCATAGAAACATAGAAACATAGAAAATAGGTGCAGGAGTAGGCAATTCGGCCCTGCACTGCCATTCAACATGATCATGGCTGATCATCCAACTCAGCATCCTGTACCTGGCTTCTCTCCATACCCCCTGATCCCTTTAGCCACAAGGGCCACATCTAACTCCTTCTTAAATATAGCCAATGAACTGGCCTCAACTGCCTTCTGTGGTAGAGAATTCCACAGATTCACCACTCTCTGTGTGAAAAATGTTTTTCTCATCTCGGTCCTAAAAGATTTCCCCTTATCCTTAAACTGTGACCCCTTGTTCTGGACTTCCCCAACATCGGGAACAATCTTCCTGCATCTAGCCTGTCTTAAGGGGTTACATAAGGGACATAATTTCATAAGGGGTTGCCTTAAGAATTTTGTAAGTTGCTATAAGATCCCCCCCTCAATCTTCTAAATTCTAGCGAGTACAAGCCGAGTTCAATCCTGACTACAGGTGCTGTCTGTACGGAGTTTGTGCATTCACCCTGTGACCATGTGGGTTTTCTCTGGGTGCTCTCGTTTCCTCCCACACTCCAAAGACACACGGGTTTGTACGTTAATTGGCTTTGGTAAGTTGTAATTTGGGTAGTGCTAGTGTACCTGGTGATCGCTGGTTGTTGTGGACTTGGCGGGCCATAGGGCCTGTTTCCAAGCTGTACCTCTAAAGTCTAAAATCCGCTTTAAAAGAAGCTAATAGTCCTTGAGCCTTCCTTATCACCAGCCATGTACCCATGATAATATTTTATTTCATGCAAATTCCCTGCTTTGCTTTTTATGCCAATATATTATACTCTCATTCTGTTGAAAGCAAGGATCAAAAATCTAATTATTGTTTAATTTTTCTACCAAGTGGTCCTTCAGCCACTTCTAACCCACGCACCTAATCTATCTACATCCCTTTGCCGGCTCTTTGTGTCCTCTCCACAACTTGCTAACCCACTCACCTTTGTATCATCAGCATACCTGGCTACACTACAATACCAGATTTATAGAAAGGCTTGGATAGAGTGGATGTGAAGAGGATGTTTCCATGAGTGGGAGAGTCTAGGGCTACGGATCATAGCCTCAGAATTAAAGGACGTTCTTTTAGGAAGGAGATGAGGAGTAATTTCTTTAGTCAGAGGGTGGTGAATCTGTGGAATTCTTTCCCACTGATGGCTGCAGAGGCCAGGTCAGTGAATATTTTTAAGGCAGAGATAGATAGATTTTTGATTAGTACGGGTGTCAGAGGTTATGGGGAGAAGGCAGGAGAATGGGGTTAGGAGAGAGAGAGATAGATCAGCCACGATTGAGTGGTGGAGTAGACTCGAGGGGCCAAATGGCCTAATTCTGCTCCTATTCCTTATGACCTCATGACACACAGGATCCTGATTTTCCATTTCATCCAAAAGAGGTCACCCACAGTACTATTGCATCACTCAAAGATGGATTGTTTTGGTCTTATTTGTTGTCATATTCTTTGAGACACACAAGATTGCAGATGCTGAAATCTTGAGCAAAAACACAAAGCTTAGTTTAGTTTAGTACGGTGCGGAAACAGGCTTTTCGGCCCACCAAGTCCGTGCCGACCAGCGATCACCCTATACACTAGCATCATCCTACACACTAGGGACAATTTAACAAAACCAATTAACCTGAAAACCTGCACATCTTTGGAGTGTGGGCGGAAATTGGAGCATCTGGAGAAAACCCACGTGGTCACAGTGGAATGTACAAACTCCGTACAGACAGCACCCGTGGTCAAGTTCGAATTCGGGTCTCTGGCGCTGTAAGGCAGCAGCTCTACTGCTGCGCCACCGTGCCCATTCCTCCAAGTGTTTTACGTTCAAAGTTCAACACTACATTACAATGGAAAGAAATCTATTATGTGATGGTAGGCATCATACAATCTTTACTAATGGAATTGCCAATCTTCTGCTTAGAGCACTAAAGTATCATAAAATGGAGAAATGATTATCCATATTTATACCTTACGATCCTAATTTTCGTGTTTCCGCGCTGTATCTCTAAACTCAAGGTAAGCTGTCGCCACAGAAGGCTGTGGAGGCCAAGTCAATGGATGTTTTTAAGGCAGAGATGGATAGATTCTTGATTAGTACAGGTGTCAGGGGTTAGGGGGAGAAAGCAGGAGAACGGGGTTGAGTGGGAAAGATAGATGCAAGTACCATCGCAAACTCAGTGGGCTGAAGGGCCTATTTCTATGCTATGTGACTCTATAACTGTGACGATGGTGACCAACTACTCACATAAGAGCCACTTATGAGAATACAGGTTAATTAGAATGTAAATAAGGAAGGATCTGAATAAGGAAAGTCCACAAATTGTCCATAAGGAACCAACAGATTCTACTGGTATTTAGAGTCACACATCACAGACACAGACCCATCAGCCCAAGTCGCCCATGCCAACCAAGATCCCCCATCAATGCTAGTCCAATTTGCCCACGTTTAACTCATGCCCATGTACCTGTCCAAGTATCTTTTAAATATAATTATAATATTTGCCTCAAATGCCTCCACAAACAGCTTGTTCCGTCCCCCTCAGAATGTAACGGTTGCCCCTCAAGCAAGAATTTCAATGTCCTATCTGGGACATATGACAATAAACTCTCTTGATTTGACTCTTGGCTCAGGTTCCGATTAAATCTTGCCCCTTACATCTTATTCTAAGGACCTCGGGTCCTTGATTCCCCTACCCTGGGCAAAAGCATCTAATATTAAACTCATTGATATTGATATGCCATTGCCTGAAAAAAGTAACTTTCAAAGCATGACACAAATTAAATTGACAGTCCAGACACATTGTTCCTATTTATATTTCGACAGAAGATTTACCCGACTATAATAGACACCACCGAGTAAATCAGCTGGAGCAATGGCTAATTAACAGTGTAACATACTGTAACTGTAATCTTTGCAGCATTGTCATAATACCAACCACTTTCGCTGGTATACTCCCTGTTGCAAATAGCATCAAAAGGCCAGACGCTACAATGCTGGACGTCACTCAATGTTTGCCAAAAAAGGAAACATAAAGTTAATTAAAGAAATCACGCAAACGCCCATCAGTGGGCAAGTGGCTCCAAATGGCAATGGCTAACTGTACGTTGCAGGTGCGTAAGTGGACTGGCTCATGGATCTGATCGCGATGCTACACTTAAACAGCAGCACTGTGGCGCAGCGGTAGAGTTGCTGCCTCACAGCTCTTGCAGCGCCAAAGAACCGGGTTTGATCCCGACTATGGGTGCTGTCGGTACGCAGTATGTACGTTCTCCCCGTGACCTGCGTGGGTTTTCTCCGACATCTTCAGTTTCCTCCCATACTCCAAAGACGAGCAGGTTTATAGGTTAATTGACTTGCTATAAGTGTTAACTGTCCCTAGTGCGTGTAGGATAGTGTTAGTGTGCGGGGATCGCTGGTCGGTGCGGACTCGGTGGGCCGAAGGGCCTGTTTCCGCGCTGTATCTCTAAACTCAAGGTAAGCTGTTGCCACAGAAGGCTGTGGTGGCCAAGTCAATGGATGGTTTTTGAGGCAGAGATGGATAGATTCTTGATTAGTACAGGTGTACGGGGTTAGGGGGAGAAGGCAGGAGAAGGGGTTGAGAGGGAAATATAGATGCAAGTACCACCACAAACTCATTGGGCTGAAGGGCCTATTTCTATGCTGTGTGACTTTATAACTGTGACTATGGAGTGAAGAGCCACTTATGAGAGTACAGGTTAATTAGAATGGAAATGAATGGTGACCATGAGGGATTCCACATTGAGAAGGATATTGCAATGATAAGGTTTCCCGAATGGTACATCCCTTTGCAGAAGCCAGGATTCATGGAGGGAATAGAGATTCTGGAATGTAGGGAGTCTTGGTTGCAGTGGAAATCCGTTAACTCCAACAGGAGAAGGGAAAAGCTCTGCCAAGGATTCTAGAATCAGACGTTAATAAATGTTGCGCTATTCAGACTACAATGTTCTCCATTAAGAAGAAAGTAAACATTGTCAGAGGTGTGGCACAGTTGTGCAGCAATAGAGTTGCTGCCTTACAGTCCTGGGTTCGATCCTCAAGTTCAAGTTCAAGTGAGTTTATTGTCATGTGTCCCTGATAGGACAATGAAATTCTTGCTTTGCTTCAGCACAAAAGAACATAGTAGGCATTGACTACAAAACACATGAATAAACTGATAAAGTGCAAATAACAGATAATGGGTTATTAATGTTCAGTGTTTTGTCCGAGCCAGGTTTAATAGCCTGATGGCTGTGGGGAAGTAGTTATTCCTGAACCTGGTCATTGCCGTCTTCAGGCTCCTGTACCTTCTACCTGAAGGTAGCAGGGAGATGAGTGTGTGGTCATGATGGTGTGGGTCTTTGATGATACTGCCAACCTTTTTGAGGCAGTATCATCCTGACTACGAGTGCTGTCTCTACTATTGCAGAGGTAGAAAAAGACAGTTTTAATGATTGTACAAATGTGAGGAAAAGTGAGATCAAGGTTATTTATGGTTTGGTTCAGCCTTGGATGTTTGCCAGATGGAATTAATGGCAAAAAATGAAAATGACAGCCTATGTAGATATAGTAGTATAGTGGTTACGCTACAGGTGATCCCTGAATTACAGGGTGAAGAGGGGGGGGATATGGTGTTCCTAGAATGTTGGTATTTCCGCGTACACATCATTCATGCACACACGAAGAAATGCAAGTTGAATAAAGAATTGTGTGGATTTATTGTGCGAAAATCTAGGCACAATGAGATAGATAAGAATGAGGCAGACAGAAGCAAGGAACAGCAGAAGCTGGTTTATCGAGGAAGGACACAAAATGCTGGAGTAACTCAGCCGGTCAGGCAGCATCTCTGGAGATCATGGATAAACATAGAAAATGGGTGCCGGAGTAGGCCCTTTCGAGCTAGCACTGCCATTCAATATGATTGTGGCTGATCATCTAAAATCAGTACCCTGTCCCCGCTTTTTCCACATATCCCTTGATTCATTTAGCCCTAAGAGCTAAATCTAATTCTCTCTTGAAAATATCCAGCGAATAAGTGACGTTTCGGGTCAGATTCTGTCTGAAGCACTCCCACTTGAAACGTTACCCAACCTTGTTATCCAGGGATGCTGCCTGACCCTCTGGGTTACTCCAGCATTATGTGGATTTTCATTGATAAGCATAAACACTGGTGGGTGCTGCTCCATCCAGCTGATGAATTGAGGATACACAAAAAAGATGGAGAAACTCAGCGGATGCAGCAGCATCTATGGAGCGAAGGAAATAGGCAAAGTTTCGGGCTGAAACCCTTCTTCAGACTGAATTGAATTGAGGAATTGGGTTTAAGGAATTCAAACAAGGCAACTCTACAAAAGGAGAGGAAAAATGGGATTGAAAGTAGGGTGGCAACTCCTTGCGATGGAGGAACCAGTGATGTATTTTTTAGAAGGAGGCTAATGTAGATTGGCAGTAAAATTCGGGTCAGGTTATCATTTATTGGACAGTGGGACAAAATGCCCTCTGGTCCGCAATGTTCTCCCTCTGGAGATTTATTTTCACCATGTACTGCCACTTTGGTTTGGCCCACAGTCTCATTACCCTTGCCTTTATGCTTGCCCGTCTGTAGATTTGTAGGAGTCAGTCAGGGTCCACCCTATGTTAGGATAAGGTCTGCAATGCTTCAATCCATTTCCTCTCTGCCCTCTTCCTACGCCTGGTTGACCAATTTATGTTTGTTTCTAAGCCCATGACCACGAGGGACTGGATCCCGTGCTGCTGGAAATGCGTGATAATAAGTTTGGACTGGTCTCCCCTTGTGGTGTTGCTGAGTTGTCCTGTGTGCCTGACTGGGAGGCTGTTAAACCGTTTCGCCCATGTACAGTAAGTTACACTCCTTACATAGAAACATAGAAAATAGGTGCAGGAGTAGGCCATTCGCCCCTTCGAGCCTGCACCGCCATTCAATATGATCATGGCTGATCATCCAACTCAGTATCCTGTACCTACCTTCTCTCCATGCCCCCTGATCCCTTTAGCCACAAGGGCCACATCTAACTCCCTCTTAAATATAGCCAATGAACTGGCCTCAACTACCTTCTGTGGCAGAGAGTTCCAGAGATTTAATTGCATACACCACATTGTTTTGCTCACAGGTTATACTCTGTTCTATCTGGCCTCTCTTTCCTGTCACTCTGTTCTCTGTGTTTTTGGCTAGTACCAGGTGGGTGCAGACCCCGCATTACCTTTGCCCACAGATTGGCCAAAGGTACTTGGACTTGTACTCACCAAGATGTCCTCCTAAACGCTGACATTACTCGGTAACTCTGCAGTGTAACAAGTCCCCTTTGAAATTGTTCAAAGCGGCCCTTAACAATTTTGTGGGCTAGGGTTAGGGTTAGGGCAAGAACCATCAACAGTGTCAGAAAGTAAGGGAGCTGGGAAGAGATGTTGGGTGATTGACTACTGTTGAGCCCTGATAGCAAACTTGTCGTAACTTGGATCTGAACATCTCAGCCTACTGTAACTTTAGAGTCAGGGGTAAAGTGTGAAAGATGTAGGAGGAGTGTCACTGGGAAAAGATGCAATTACCACCGTGGACTCAACGGACAGTAAAAACAGAGACCAAGAACAGCAAAGCAGATGGTCTGGAAGGAAGAAGGTTTCCAGATATCCAAGCCAATGGACTGGATCAGGGAGGGGTGAATGAAAGGAGGTGAATGGTTGACGGCAACGGATGCAGAAGAATAAGGGAGTGAAGATGGAATATGAAAACTAATGCAATGTTGTATATAGCAAGTTTAAAGATATGACAGAGCTGGAGATGGTACAGAGGGTTCACCAGAACGTTGCCTGGCATGGAGCGTTCTAGTTATGAGGAGAGACTGGGGAGGGACCTATTTTCAATGGACTTAGGAGGGGAAATGATTGAGGTATACGAAATTATAAGAGGAATAGATAGGGTGGACTGCAGGAAATCTTTGCCCTCTCAAAGGTATAGAAAGCTAGAGTACATTGATTTACAGTAAAGGATAAGAGATTCTGTGAGGATATATCATATGATGGAGGCCATTTTCACCTAGAGAGGGGTGAGTACCTACAAAACACTGCATGAGTCAGTGCTCTCAGCAGAGTTGCTGACACGTTTAAGAAATGTCTAGACAAGCACTTGAATTGCCTAAACATAGAAGTGCTGAAATAAATTATTATTACAGCATGAATATAGAGGGCTGAATGGCCTGTTTCTATGTTGATTGTAAATGCTATCAGCTATATACTCAAAAAAAGAGATTTGCAAAGAGCACGGCAAGCCCAATAAACACAAGTGCATTAAAGTATTTAATTACGCAAAACCTAGAGCTGAGAAATGCAATTTGCACCAATAGATCTGTGGTCAGGTTCTTGAGCCAATAAATGGACAATAAGGAAAGAGCTGACTTGCCCAATGACTATTGGTTTTTCCACCACTGCAATAAACAAAAACAATCAGTACAAAAGTGATAAATAAGATAATAGAGAAAATTATTGAACTTAAGGAAGACAAGTCCTTGGAACCAGTTGGATTTCCACCTCAAGGCTTCAAAAGAAATATGGGAGGAGACAACAGTAGATAGCCATAGTGTGTAGGAAGGAACTGCAGATGCTGGTTTACGCCAAAGCTGGACCCAAAACGCTGGAGTAACTTAGCGGGACAGGCAGTATCAGGCAGCACGCACACCCCCATCCACATTAACGGGACGGAGGTGGAACATGTCTCCAGCTTCAGGTTCCTGGGGGTCAACATCTCCGATGACCTCTCTTGGACCCACAATACCTCAACTCTGGTCAAGAAGGCTCACCAGCGTCTCTTCTTCCTGAGGAGACTGGAGAAGGTCCATCTGTCTCCTCAGATTCTGGTGAACTTCCACCGCTGCACCATCGAGAGCATCCTTACCAACTGTATCACAGTATGGTACGGCAACTGCTCTGTCTCCGACCGGAAAGCACCGCAGAGGGTGGTGAAAATTGCCCAACGCATCACCGGTTCCTCGCTCCCCTCCATTGAGCCTGTCCAAAGCAAGCGATGTCTGCGAAGGGCGCTCAGCATCGTCAAGGACTACTCTCACCCCAACCATAGACTGTTTACCCTCCTACCATCCGGGAGGCGCTACAGGTCTCTCCATTGCCGGACCAGCAGGTCCAGGAACAGCTTCTTCCCTGCGGCTGTCACACTACTCTATACTGTACCCCGGTGACTGCCAATCACCCCCCCCCCCCCGGACACTCCTCCCACAGGAAAAACACTATGACTGTATGCATGTAAATAGATTTATTTATTGAAATCATATTCTATGTCGCTCTTCCAGGGAGATGCTAACTGCATTTCGTTGTCTCTGTACTGTACACTGACAATGACAATTAAAGTTGAATCTGAATCTGAATCTGAGGAAGAGCGTCTCATATTTCGCTTGGGCAGCTTACAACCCAGAGGCATGAATATTGATTTCTCTAACTTCAAGTAACGCTCTCTCCATTCCTCTCTCTCTGTCCCTCCCCCACCCTAGTTCTCTGACTAGCTTCAATGTCCTCCTGATTAAATATTACTGAATGTATGCCTCGTTGTCACCTTCCCCTCAGCTAACAATGTACCATTCTACATTTCCTTGATCGTCGTCCTCTTTGATCTGCGTTTTCACACCTTGCCCTTCCACATAGAAGCATAGAAATAGGTGCAGGAGTAGGCCATTCGGCCCTTTGAGCCTGCACCGCCATTCAATATGATCATGGCTGATCATCCAGCTAAGTATCCTGTACCTGCCTTCTCTCCATACCCCCTGATCCCCTTAGCCACAAGGGCCACATCTAACTTCCTCTTAAATATAGCCAATGAACTGGCCTCAACTACTTTCTGTGGCAGAGAATTCCACAGATTCACCACTCTCTGTGTGAAAAAAAAAAATTCTCATCTCGGTCCTAAAAGACTTCCGAACCCTTATCCTTAAACTGTGACCCCTTGTTCTGGACTTCCCCAACATTGGGAACAATCTTCTTGCATCTAGCCTGTCCAACCCCTTAAGAATTTTGTAAGTATCTTCAGTATATTCCATATCTCTCTGTCTCCCTCTCCTCTGACTCTCAGTCTGAAGAAGGGTCTCGATCCAAAACGTCACGCATTCCTTCTCTCCAGAGATGCTGCCTGGCCCGCCGAGTTACTCCGGCATTTTGTGTCTATCTTCATAGTAGACAGCCAGAAATGTCTATAGATCTCTAATTCCAGAAACATAGGCTAGGAATCAGTGGGAATGCAGATGCATGGACACTGAATGAGAGCAGGACTGGGCTCTGTGTTAAAGAACTGCAAAGAGCTGAGAATACTACTATTAAGTTGCAAACAAATGACAGCTTGGTATGAGTTTTAGATGAGAAAACTTTTCTGTGCACACAATTGAACACAATCCTAATCAAGGCATCAGAGCCTCTTTAGAACAAGATGGAAACAGCAAATTGAGAGGTAATAATTTGAATGATGGCCACCAGACAAAAAAGCCACCAATCCTTCCAGGTCATAGATTCACTTGCATTCTCTCCAACCTTGTCTACTACATCTGCTGCCCACGACGAGGCATCCTCAACACCAGTGAGACAAGGCTACCATTTTGCAGTGTTTAAAATCTTGAGAGGAATAGATCGGGTAGATGCACAGAGTCTTTTGCCCAGAGTAGGAGAATCGAGGACCAGAGGGCATAGGTTTGAGATGAAGGGGAAAAGATTTAATGGGAATCTGAGGGGTAACTTTTTCACACAAAGGGTGGTGGGAGTATGGAACAAGCTGCCAGAGGAATTAGTTGAAGCTGGGACCATCCCAACGTTTAAGAAACAGTTAGACAGGTACATGGATAGGACAGGTTTGGAGGGATGTGGACCAAGCGCAGGCATATAGGACTTGTGTAGCAGGGACATGTTGGCCAGTGTGGGCCAGTTGGGCCGAAGGGCCTGTTTCCATTCTGTATCACTCTATGACTCTATGACCTGAGCTCGGTCCACGATGGCCATCGTGACCTCACAACTGCCTGCCATTGCAATTCCCCTTCCCATTCTCGCACGAGCCTGTCAGGCCTCAACCTTCTCCACTGCCATGATGGCGCAAAACGGAAACTAGAAGAACAGCCACCCCCCCGCCCCCCATTTTCTACTAGGATAGTCAATAACTCAATGTTATTAACATTGCATTTGCCAATTTCAGCTAATCCACACCCCCTGCACTGCTTTCTCATGAGTAGCGCCCCCAGCACTGACCTCTGTGGAACTCCACTAGTCACAGGCAGCCAACCAGAAAAAGCCCCCTTTATTGCCACTCTTTGCCCTCTGCCATCCAGCCAACCTGCTATCTGTGCTAGTATCTGCCTTTTGATACCGTGGGCTCTCATCTTCCTTTGCAGCCTCACGAGTGGCACCTTATCAAAGACTTTCTGAAAATTTAAGTAAACAACATCCACTGACTCTCCTTGGTCTGCCCTGCTATTTACTTCTTTGAAGAATTCCAGCAAATCTGTCAAGCAAGACCTCCCCGTCACAAAGCCATGCTGACTTTGGCCTATTTTATCAGGAAGGAACAGAATTAGGCCATTCGGCCCATCAAGTCTACTCCACCTTTCAATCATGGCTAAACTATCTCTCCCTCATAACCCATTCTCCTGTCTTATCCCCATAACCCTTGACAACCGTACTAATCAAGAATCTATCTATCTCTGCTTTAAAAATATCCATTGACTTGGCCTCCATCGCCTTGTGTGGCAATGAATTCCACAAATGGTTCAAGCACCCCTATTTTATCTGGTTCCACTTATCACTTTCACTTCTTATCTGACTGCAGCAACTGTCGTTTGTTGCATGTCCACTGATTATTTTCCTACCTCGATCTTGCCCTTCACCATCCTCCCCTCTCCAACCACCCACCCATAACAAGAGGATTTCAGTATAGGAGTAAAGAGGTTCTTCTGCAGTTGTATAGGGCTCTGGTGAGACCACATCTGGAGTATTGTGTACAGTTTTGGTCTCCTAATTTGAGGAAGGACATCCTTGTGATTGAGGCAGCACAGCGTAGGTTCACGAGATTGATCCCTGGGATGGCGGGACTGTCATATGAGGAAAGATTGAAAAGACTAGGCTTGTATTCACTGGAGTTTAGAAGGATGAGGGGTTTTCTTATAGAAACATATAAGATTATAAAAGGACTGGACAAGCTAGATGCAGGAAAAATTTTCCCGATGTTGGGCGAGTCCAGAACCAGGGGCCACAGCCTTAGAATAAAGGGGAGGTAATTTAAGACTGAGGTGAGAAAAAACTTTTTCACCCAGAGAGTTGTGAATTTATGGAATTCCCTGCCACAGAGGGCAGTGGAGGCCAGGTCACTGGATGGATTTAAGATAGAGTTAGATAGAGCTCTAGGGGCTAGTAGAATCAAGGGATATGGGGAGAAGGCAGGCACGGGTTATTGATAGGGGACGATCAGCCATGATCACAATGAATGGCGGTGCTGGCTCGAAGGGCCGAATAGCCTCCTCCTATTTTCTATGTTTCTAATCCGGCTCCCTCCTTGCCTGTCCCTATCTTACACCCACCACCCACTGCGTCCCTCTCCAGCATTCATTGCCCTCCCTGGCCCCCTCTCTCTCCTCACCTACCTGCCCCTGCTTCACCCCTCAATCTCACTCAACTGGCTATCTGTCTTCCACACTCACAGTCCCAATACAGGATATCAACCCAAAGTGTTGACTGTCTCTTGTCCCCCACAGATGCTGCTTGACCCTCTGAGTTCCTCCAGCCATCCTGTTTTTTTGCTCTAGGTTATAGCACCTGCTGTATCCTGTCTCTCAATTATTTCAGAACCTGCGTTGAATGTACCTCAAAACACAAAGTGCTGAAGAAAGTCATGTAGTCAGGAAGCATCTGGGTAGATGCTGGTTCTTTGGGTCAGCGCCCTTCTTCAAACTGATTAGTGGGGGGGAGAGGTTGACACTGAAAATGAGAGGTGGGTGGAGGACAAAGCCTGGCGAGTGATAGGTGGATACAGGAGGGCGGGGGGGGGGGGGGGGGGGGGGGGGGGGGTTGTTGATTGGCAGCTGGTTGGAGTAAGTGATGAAAGCTAGCATTTAAAGACGTCAAAGGGGTGTCAGATGAAGGGCAGTCAGATGTAAATAGGTGGAAGAGTGCAGAGGAGGGTGGAGGGGAGGGGAGGGTGGAGGGGAGGGGAGGGTGGAGGGGAGGGGAGGGTGGAGGGTGGAGGAGAGGATGGAGGGGAGGGGAGGGGGAGGGTGGAGGGTGGAGGGGAGGGGAGGGTGGAGGGAGGGGGAGGAAGGAGGGAAGAGGGGAGGAAAAATCGATCATCTGGATAACATTACAGTAATGGCTTGATGCTACTATAACACCAACACGAATTAGGTAACAAAAAAAAAACCCTATTAAATCTACACTTTCTAGGAACCAACACTTTATTACGGAATCCCAAGGAACACCTTCCATTTTCCATTAACACCTCGCAAATCAACCAGTACTTCCACGAATTCGAGGGGAGGGGGGGGGGGGTTCACAAATTAATGGGCGCGTGTAATGAATGAATGCATGTATAACTCCCGGTGCATCGCCCCATCCAGATAGATTGCATTAAACCAGTCTAAAAATATTTTTTTTGACAGTCACAGGCACGTGATGAGATTATGTGATTCCTGCAGTCCATTTCCCAACAAGACCAGTTCGCAGTGCAGATGGAAGTCCGCGTTCAAAACTCGCAACCCGCGATCAATCCCAATTCCTCCCAACACCGGGAGATCGGATGCGCACATCTCGCGTCCCCTCCGGTTTGCCGAGGGAAGGGGTGGCTTAAAAATATAGATAACAGCGACAGACAGCCTCCACGCACTCTGATGTATATTGCCAGTAGATGACACCAATGCCGGGGTCTCCGGTCTGATTCTACGCGGCATACATAGTGCAAGGGGAGGAGATGGGGGAAGCCGATTCGACCACGCCGCACCAACTGCATGGATGCGCCCCAACACCAAAGAAGAAACACACATACACTCAATACCGCAGCATGGGACACTAGAAAAGCCGCTTGGTTTCCCCTTCGGCCGCATCAGTTCAAAAGCGATACTTTTAACACCTTGTCAATATCCATCTTGACATATCCCATCAACATGAAAAACGTGCGTTATAACAGACGTCAAAATAAAGGACTAATAATCCACTCACCATATTAACTTCAGACACTTGGTCGATACTGGCGACGTCGATATTCATCCCAACGCTGACTGGTGGTCCTTGGGCACAAATGAGGAGAAGAATATATATATATAGATATATATATACATTGCTGTCAAAAGTTCAATCAGCATACCGCACAGATTTTTTGTAATGGGCCGTTTTTGACTTGGGGGACCAAAGATGCCTTACCTCCAAAATCGGGTCTCAGGCGAATGTCGTATCCCCTGAGCATGTTGTCCACCGTCTCCTTGACAAACGACATGTTTCCGTGTTCATTTACGCTGGGGTCGAAAGCCAAGCACACACAAGGGGTGGAGGGGGGAGAGAGAAAGAGAAAGAGAAAATGGAAAAAATAATAAGTCATTCACAATTGACATTCCGCCCATTAACGTGAGCTGCTGCCGCCTCCATCCACCGCGTTTGGATCGCCTTACCTCTGAGCACAGCAAACTACCGCCACCAACACCACCGGCGCTGAGAAAATACCAAAGTAACGTCTTCCCGGGTATGTCCACATTCCTTGGTTGTTGGGCGAAAAACTAGTTCGTGGGGTCAAAATGGCAAATGCACGGCGGAATACGAGGCTCCCTTCAAAGTCCAAAGCATCGGGTGAGACTGCAGAGCAAATTGAGCAACATGGCTCATAAATGATTAGAAGAATTAAAAAAAAAGGTTGTTTTCTTTTCGTCTCGATGCTGTGGTTATTTTGTGAGTGTGTGTGTATTTCTGCACAAGACGTGGTTAATTCTTGCGAATAAAATCTAATGATCCTTCTCGGATGGATGCATCTTTCCACACAGTACTATTGAAAGGCTCGCACGAGAGTCTTTTTTTTTCCTCTCTCTCTCTCTCTTCAATTAATTATCTTTCTCTTCGTTCACTTGAAGTCGAAATTCAGGTCTTCGCTCACTCCCATATTCAGATGCGGTTTCGTCGCTTTTTTGATATACACACACACACATGCACACACACACACACACACACACACAGAGACATGCACATGCACTCACAGGAGGAGAGACTGCCGTTGATAGTCCTCAAGAAAAATAGATTTCAGAAAACTGCCTCGGCGCTAAAGCAATGGAAACCGCCGCACGGTGAGAATACATCCAATTCGTTGCCATCGTACATCGGTGCTCCCCCCGACGGGCCAATCCTCCCGTTCACATCTCCCGCACCGAGAAGGTGCCTCTTGATACAAGGCTGGGCGAGAAAGGTGGTGTCGCCGCACGCGAGATGCTTGGAGTTTGTAGAAATCGGGTTTGCTTGGCAAGGAGGAAAAATGAAGAGGACGCGGAGAAGCATGTGATTAAAATACTCCCCGATTCAGCCCCGCTACGATTGCAGCGACGCGCAGACTGACGGGCGATTCAACCAGCCAGGATCCGGAGCAGTCGACAGCAGCATCACACAGGAGGGAATTGGGGAAAACCTGAGCACCGGGGATAATGAAGGCGAGGGGAGGGGGACAGAGGGAGGGAGGGACTGGTGCGCTGCTTTGTAGTGGCCAGAGGGTCACTGGGCGTTAAGGGAGTAGTGCATCACCGGGGCTCCAGTGAGCTCCACGCAAATGCGAAGGGCATGAATGATGTTAGAAGGAGCAAAGAATCTCACTGTGGATACAGGAGGAGGGAGGATGAGAGGAGAGGGGAGGAGAGGGGGGAGATCTCTAATAGGGGCGATAGCCCTTGCAACGCCAAGGTTTGACGGAGAGAAGGGGGGACCGAGCTATTTCAAGAAACCAAAATATTACAAACGTTACAAGACTTTACAAGACGGCCATTCAGCTGCAGATTGCAGCCCCGGAACTGTAGCTGAGCATTTTTTTTAAACACAATGTGGCACGTCTCAAATGCATTCTCTCCGGCCATGGAAGTGTTCTGCTCTCCAATTAATCCGGATTCACAAAGTTTAAGAGAGGCGGATTTAGAAGCTCCGCTTGCAATCTGGGAGTCCCCGGTGGAATCTTGTATCCAACGGGCAGAGAGGGTAAATGGTACTTAATGAATGTTATTCAAGAAAGAACGAGGCCACGGTTAGACCGCGGGGGACCGATAGCTGGAGATGCCGTCCAGCAGGAGATGTTAAATTGGTGCAGAGAGGGTCACAGTGAATGGGGAGATGAGAGTGATGGGACTTCACCTGAAAAGGCAAAGGCTAATATTAACCAGGATGTCCAGCGCGGCGGCTCAACTAACAGAGGGCATCCTGACTATTCTATTCCAGGCCACATGCCATGTGATCTCTGTTGAAAAGATGGACATCTTCAATAAAAAAATTCAATCTATTTGTGGATAGATAAAGAGGGCGAGTCTTTCAAAACGGACGGCTAAAGATATGCAGGGTATCTCGGGTTGTCGAAGGGGATTTCAATACTAGTACTCCAAAATAGATGGCTAGATTTAACAGAGCCACACAGTACACGGGGTGGGACGATGATTAATTCGAGGGGGGGGGGGGGGGGGGGGAGGGGGGGAGGGGGGGGGGGGGGGGGAGTGTAGGAATGAACGGCAGATGCTGGTTTACACCGAAGATAGACGCATAAATACTGAAGTAACTAAGCGGGCCTGGCAGCATCTGGAGAGAAGGAATGGAAGACGTTTCGGGTCGAGACTTCTAGGTATATGCTAAGCATGCGAGAGAGAGAGTTAGAATTGGCCATGTATTGTGCCTTCCGTTTATCTCAACCTGAGCCTTAGCAATATCTCAAATTAAAGATATAGACACAACAAGCCGGAGTAACTCAGCGGGACAGGCAGCATCTCTGGTGAGAAGGAACGGGTGACGTTTCGGGTCGAGACCCTTCTTCAGACTCGACCCGAATCGTCGCCCATTCCTTCGCTCCAGAGATGCTGCCTGTCCCGCTGAGTAACTCCAGCACTTTGTGCCTATCTTCGGTTTAAACCAGCATCTGCAGTTCCTTCCTACTAAATATCTCAAATTGTTGCCCACAATAGATTCTTACTCTTGTCCAAACCGCCCATGTCCAGACCCAAAATGTTGACTTTTTGATTTAATAGTTGCTGACTGACCCACCGAGCTATGTCTTTTTGGTTTCAAAATATCTGCATTTATTTTCACCGTCCCATCTGTTCCCCTTGGGATATCAACATGACCAGGTTTCTAAACAAAATATGTCCCTATATATCAAAACGTAATAACAATTAATGCAAAGAGCCAAATGCTGGTGGAACTGAGCGAGTTTAGGCAGCATCTCGGGAGGTAATGGACAGGCGATGATTCGGGTCGGATCCCTTCTTCAGACTGGAGAAACGACCCGACCCAAAACATCGTCTGTTCATTCCCTCTCCCGGTGCTATTTGACCCCTCTCAGTCACTCTGACACTCTGTGTTTTGCTAAAGATTCCAGCATCCGCAGTTTCATATGTCTCTATAAAAAGGAAATGAGGAGGAGTTTCTTCAGTCAGAGGGTGGAGGATCTGGGGAATTCATTGCCACAGGAGGCTGTGGAGGCGTCAGTGGATATGTTTTAAGGCAGAGATAGGTAGATTCTTGATTGGTACAGATGTCGGGCAATGCAGAGAAGGCAGGAGAATGGGGTTAAGAGGGAAAGATAGATCAGCCATGATTGAATGGCGGAGTAGACTTGATGGGCCAAACGGCATAATTCTGCTCCTATCACTGATGGACTTATGAACTACACAAATTAAAGGTCATATAAAATTTAAAATATGGGATATAATGCATTTGTGTTTAAGAAGGAACTGCAGATGCTGGAAAATCGAAGGTAGACAAAAGTGCTGGAGAAACTCAGCGGGTGCAGCAGCATCTATGGAGCGAAGGAAATAGGCAACGTTTCGGCCCGAAACCCTTCTTCAGACTATAATGCATTTCTTCTACCGACAAAAATGACAATTGGATGATGGTATCCAACTGCATTCATTCTTATTTATTCAGTTCTTTGATAACATTAAAAGTAAACGTATTACGATGCAACTCCAGAAGAAAGTCTACAAATTGGAATGATCAAGATCCATTCAAAACAGCGATGGCCACTGCTGGAAAGACCTAAACACGATTCACGAAGGACAGTTCACAATCTTGCGCTCACTCGCTAGCACCACGCACTGAATTCCAAACACCTACATTTGTGTATTAAATATTTCGAGTTGCACCCACACATTTGTCATGCTGGAAGGGGATATCAAAGCATTTGCTTTCTCCACACCTTAAATGAGCTTTAATTTCCATTCTTAAGTAACTGTCTTTTGATTCAGCGATGTAATGAGATAAGTGTGTGTTTAATTTTGAATAGAATTGAAAATGTTAATTCAAGTTATTTGTTTGGATGATATAAGTAGTGATATGTGCTTATTCTGCCAGAGTTACACAGTACGGTTCTGACACTATGACCTCCAAACCTGACCAATTCCACACCCATTCGCCTTGTACTATTATGGTCTTGTTGCCTGGTATGACTGGTAGTTTATTGTATAATGAATTATTTGTTGTGTTATTGCATTAAAGAGCCTATAAAGCTGCAGCAAGAATTTCATTATGTTGTGCCCAATGGATGACATACAGGAACTCAGTTTCGATGCTGACTACGGGTGCTGTCTGTACGGAGTTTGTACGTTCTCCCTGCGACCTGCATGGGTTTTCTCCGAGACCTTCGGTTTCTTCCCATATTCCTAAGGCGTACAGGCTTGGTGTAAATGTAAATTTGTCCCTACTGGGTGAAGGGTGGTGTTAATGTGCGGGGACCACTGGTCGGTGCAGACTCGGCGGGCCGAAGGGCCTGTTTCCGCGCTGTATCTTTAAACGAAACTAAACTAAACCAAACAACGCATACGACAATTAAACTCTCTTGACTTTTGTATTCTTCCATAGTCCTGGTTTTCTAGGAGATAACTTTTGAAAAATTGCTAAATGAATAAAATTACCATGTTTTTATAGACAAGGACCAGATTTTAAAATCATTTCATCTCTATATCCATGTCTCAAAGATTTTATATGAAGGAGATGCTGTAAGGCCCAATTTATCAATGTCATGAGAAGGCAAAACAAAACTCAATCTTCTTATGCAGTAAGTCCAATCTGGTGAATGATTAACAAACCAAGAATCACTGATGCAATGTTTTTGATCCCATGGCAATGGGCAGCGTTGCTTCTGTCATGATTCATACGTTAATGACCTTCATCAAGAAGTACTTAAACCACGGAAAGAAGGAGCATTTTCATGACATTGTGTTTCAAACTTGAATAATGCGCAAAGTATAATCAAAAGATATTTCAGATTTTTTTTCCCCCGGAATTTGTAATTATTGGTTGGTTTGGCTCAACAGTAATCGCAGATAGAAAGCGGTTTCAGTCGCTTTGCAAAACTTCATTCCTCAAGCCCTTAGATATCTCTTTGGTGTATCTCGCCTTTGAAATGTGTGCTTGACATCCAATGAATATTCCATGGCACAGACTGCAGTACTACCTTATCGTGGAGCACGGTGGCTTATAAAACAAGAAATATAATACCAGATGCAAGAAATAAAAATTTCTATGGAATCCTTAATACCAGTGGGGAAAATATCTTAAACAATGGCACTGTGCTTAATCATACAGACATAAGCTAAATACAAATCAAAGTCAGTATTTTACTGTAAATGTTTGCAATTTCCTATAGACTTTGTATTCATGTTCAACATAATTCTTGAACCAACAGGTTTGTTCAAGACAATGTTATGTAATTATCTCTGCTAACGCAATCTTTTGCAATGTATTTGTTTACACGGCATTACAATTACATCTCTGAATATAGACAGCAGTGCATTAGTTCAAGGGGGGGAAATCAAACATTTGAAACAAAGATCTTTCAACTAAAATTAATTCAACAATGAAAAGTGTAAGAATCCCCCCAGAAGTCTTTCTCAAAGTTCCTCTATACATAATATACTCAATAAATTGTAGGTTGATATTTGTGGCGCTACGACTGTTTAACGATGGGTTAGGATAAGTGTAAGACAGGATGCGAGTGTTTAGCATTTCTTTGAGTGAATTAATCGTCTGTGGTTTCCTTTATTTAGTAGCTATTGGTCGTATAGGTGATGAGAGCAGATATTGAGGGGGGTTGTCATGTTCAAAGGGACGCCTTCCTGAGGTGTCGTGGGCCTAACTCAATGAACCACCAGTGAAGGAAAGTGCCCACTTGATAACCCCAATTATATACTTGCATCGACACAATCAGTTTTTATGCTCTTGTTAACATGTTGACAGTTTATTATTGCATATGGAGTTTGTTATTGTACTTAGCATAAGTGTGTATAAGCAGTATCTATATTACTAAATCTCTGATCTTGACCGCTTTTAGCCGACTGTGCTGTGATTTCCGAGAGAACGCCGCCACCTACGGCCGTCATTTTTGGCCACCTCGCTCAGAGCCCCCCTCCGCCGTATGAGAGCGGAGGATTTTTTTCCGTCGATGA
This sequence comes from Amblyraja radiata, assembly GCF_010909765.2. Lineage (NCBI taxonomy): Eukaryota > Metazoa > Chordata > Chondrichthyes > Rajiformes > Rajidae > Amblyraja > Amblyraja radiata. The sequence goes on from NC_045961.1 coordinate 94,683,159, forward strand.
AAAATGAGAGAGATATTAATGTTTTTACAAAATTCCCCATTCTCTCTGCTGCCCCCACTGGCGGCAGGGGGAGGGAGTATAAAACTAGGAAGTGTCGTGCCTCACTCAGTCTCTGCCAGACCCAGGAAGTGAGAGGGTCTGGCAGAGACTGAGCTGCGAATAACACTGAACGCACGTCTACTCCACGGTGAGTCCCCTCGATGCGGCTGCAAAGCAGCTGCAGCCCTTTTTTAAACGTTTTTGTTAACAAAATGAATTTTGGTTGTCGGGTGTTTGCAGCCCAATTGTTTGCCTCGCCTTTTTTGACAAGTTTGTGTTCACAAAATGAATTTTGGTTGTCGGGCGTCTGCAGCCCAATTGTTTGCCTCGCCTTTTTTAACAAGTTTGTGTTCACAAAATGAATTTTGGTTGTCGGGTGGCTGCAGCCCAATTGTTTGCCTTGGCAGGCTTTTAAAATCGTTGCAACAGTTGGATGCCTACCCAAGCATCCATACGGCCCACAATATCTATACTAGCCCTCTGGAAACCAGTACCTTCAGCCCGCAACACCCATACTAACTCAACAGACAGCAGCCCCCCCCCCCACTGGCGAGCAGTATTGAAATTGGTGGAGAGGTGGAATATTGCGTTGGTGACCAGCCCTCCTGTGTGATGCTGGGACCCAACGGGTCCCACTTAGTCTAGTAGATGGTCACGTCGCACAGTTTATTTATTCATTTTTTTGACATCGGTTGGAAGCTGCATACCAAATCTCGTTGCACTGATGTGCAATGACAATAAAATATATTATTATTATTATTATTATTATTATTATTATTATTATTATTATTATTATTATTATTATTATTATTATTATTATTATTATTATTATTAGTTTCCGTTTTAGTTTATTGTCACGTGTACCGAGGTACAGTGAAAAACTTTTGTTGAGGACTAACCAGTCAGTGGAAAGACGTTACATGACTACAATCGAACCATTCACAGTTTACAACAGAAATTGTGCATGATAAGGGAATAAAGTTTAGTGCTTGATAAACCCAGAAGATTTAAGATAGTCCGAGCGTCACCAATAGAAACATAGATACATAGAAACATAGAAAATAGGTGCAGGAGGAGGTCATTCTGCCCTTCGAGCCAGCACGGCCATTCATTGTGATCATGGCTGATCATCCCCTATCAATAACCCGTGGCGCCGACCTGTAGGGGGTATGGCTGCCTAGCCTGCAGCTGTCTGTTTTTCATTTCTTTTTTCTTATTTTTAGTTAGTTTAGTGTTTTGTTTTTAAGGAGTTCTAGCTTTTTTATGTGTGGGGGAGGGGGGGAAGGGGGAAACTAATTTTCAGGGTCCCTACCTGGTCGGAGATGCAGCTTTTCTCCGGGCTGCACTTTTGACCCGTCTTCGCGGCCTACCAGCGGGCCTGGAGCGGCATTTCCTGAGGGGACCGCCCGGAGCAGCGGCGGCATCGGCGGCGGCTGCGGGTCCGAGGAGCGAGGGGACCGCCCGGAGCCTCGGCATCGGCGGCATCGGCGGCGGCGGCACCGGCGGCGGCGGAGCTGCGGGTGTGAGGACGGCGGTGCAGCGCTGGAGCGCCATTGCGGGGCGGGCGGTGCCTTGCCTGAGTCGCCGCGCTGGAACTCCGGTGAGCTGGGACCGGCGTTAAAAACATCGCGGAGCTGCGGGCGGCGGCGCTGAACTTTCCATCGGGAGCCTGGGATCTCGCGACGAGATCGCCAGTTGAGCTCCATTCGGCGCGGCCTTGTCGGCTCCGGAAGCCACGGTCTCGAGTAGGGATGCGGCCGTTCCAGGGTTCCCATGCCGCTGAGAGGACTCTCCCGACGCCGGAACATCATCACCCGGCGAGGACGGCCTGGAACATCGGGCCTCCGTAGAGGCAACTGTGGAGGCCTCAATAGGCCCGACTATGGGTGGACATTGGGGATGGGACTGGACTTTGTGCCTTCCCCCATAATGGGAACCATTGTGGGGGGCTGTTTTTATGTTAAAGCTATTTATTATTGTTATGTTTGTATTCTTTCTTATGTGCTGCATTGGCAAAAGGAATTTCACTACATCTAGGTGTATGTGACAATAAATCAACCTTTGACCTGCCTTCTCCCCATATCCCTTGACTCCACTAGCCCCTAGAGCTCTATCTAACTCTCTCTTAAATCCATCCAGTGACTTGGCCTCCACTGCCCTCTGTCCTCCACTGCCCTCTCCATAAATTCACAACTCTCTGGGTGAAATTTTTTTTTCTCACCTCAGTCTTAAATGACCTCCCCTTTATTTTCTCACCTCAGTCTTAAATGACCTCCCCTTTATTTTCTCACCTCAGTCTTAAATGACCTCCCCTTTATTTTCTCACCTCAGTCTTAAATGACCTCCCCTTTATTCTAAAGGTTAAGCTAGATAGTAGTTCAGGACTACTCTCCAGTTGCGGCAGGATAGAACGTACAAACTCCGTACAGACAAGCACCCATAGTCAGGATCAAACCCGGGTCTCTGGCGCTGTAAGGCAGTTGCTTTACCGCTGCGCCACTGTGCCGCCCCTAAAGTTTGGACTTTGTTTTCTTGGTCGACAGCTTCTCCTGGTGTTATAGCATGTACTTTGTGTTTTAATAGTAATTTACCACATATAGAAAATGATAGAAACTCTTATATGTTGAATATTGTCTCATTAACGAGTTAAGCTATGACTGAATGCTTTACCTATTCTCTGTGCCATCATCATGAATAAAGTGGACCCCACAGCATAGTTGTGATGTTTAGCTGTTGACAGGTCTTGTCCCATTTAAGGTCACCACTGAGACATTCTCCATGGGGAGGTATTCAAAATAGGCCACTGTAGGATCGATGAGATATTAATTGCTGCAATTGTTGGCAGTTCTTTACATTTACAACTACATGCTTCACTTTCGTATTCAAGGGCCAGTTTATCACCTAGTCAAGAAAACCAGTTTAAAAAAAAAAGATCTATACACATACATATGCATGTATTTGTTCAAGTGTCATATAATGTATTAGCCGTCACTAAATTGTACACAGTTTCATCACTGATTAGAATACTATAGATTCGGGTTTTCTGATATTTGAATAGATTAGATTAGATTCCTTTTATTGTCATTCAGACCTTTCGGTCTGAACGAAATTTTGTTTCCCTGCAGTCATACATATAATAAAAAATGACAAAAACACACAATCAACACAAATTTAACATCCACCACAGTGAGTTCACCAAACACCTCCTCACTGTGATGGAAGGCAAAATCTTAAAGTCTCTGTCTCTTCCCTCTTTGTTCTCCCTCTGCGCCGAGGCGATCCAGGCTCCAGATGTTGTGGCCCCACCGGGTGATGGTAAATCCCGCGGCTCAACCGTGCTCCGCGAACGGGCCGGTTCAAACTCCGCGGGTGGTCGCTGCCGCCGCCACAGCTCCGAGGCCGAGTCGGGTCTCCGCTGCCGCCGCCACGGTTCCGGGGCCGAGTCGGGTCTCCGTTGCCGCTGCCGCGGAAAATTTGACCACAACATTTTAGATGACACAATGTAAATGGTGCCTTCTGTTAATGAAGTATTAATCTAAGACTACCTCTGCCTCTCAGCTTGGTTTAAATATATCCTATGTGTAGGAAGGAACTGCAGGTGCTGGATTCAACCGAAAATAGACACAAATAAGCTGGAGTGACTCAGCGAGTCAAACAGCATTTCTGGAGAAAAAGAATAGGTGACATTTCGCGTCGAGACCCTTCTTCAGACTGAGTCAGGAGAGAGGAAAACAAGAGATATAGACAATGAGATAGGGAGATATAGAACTAATGAATGAAAGATATGCAAAAATGTAACAATGGAAAAGGAAACAGGCCATTGTTAGCATTCAAGAAGGAACTGCAGATGCTGGAAAATCGAAGGTACACAAAAATGCTGGAGAAACTCAGCGGGTGCAGCAGCATCTATGGAGCGAAGGAAATAGGTGACGTTTCTGGCTGAAACCCTTCTTCAGACTGATAGGGGGTGGGGGGGGGGAGAAGGAAGGAAAAAGGGAGGAGGAGGAGCCCGAGGGCGGGGGGATGGGAGGAGACAGCTCGAGGGTTAACGAAGGGGAGGAGACAGCAAGGGCTAGCAAAATTGGGAGAATTCAATGTTCATGTCCGCCGGACGCAGGCTACCCAGGCGGAATATGAGGTGTTGTTCCTCCAATTTCCAGTGTTGCTCACTCTGGCAATGGAGGAGACCCAGGACAGAGAGGTCGGATTGGGAATGGGAGGGGGAGTTGAAGTGCTGAGCCACAGGGAGTTCAGGTAGGTTCTTGCGGATTTTGCAGGCCATTGTTAGCTGTGGGCGAGGTGAAAATGAGTTACAATGAGGCTCAACAAGATGACTTTGAAGATATGACAATGACGGGTGGGGGAGGAACGGAGAGAGTGGGAATGCAAGGGTTATGAAGGTAGAGAAATCAATATACCAATATATCCTTAGTCATTTATCGAGGAGAGCTATTGATGATATCCTTCCAATACTTATCCCTCAATCAACTCGAATGATAAGCAGATTATCTGATTGTCATCAATAATCCATTTAACCCCTTGACATTGTTCCATCATTCATTGAGATCAGGGCAGATTAATTCCTTTTACCGTGTGCTTAATTTCACCTGATATCCCTTAACTGCTTGGATTAATAGAGATCTATCAGGACAAGATTTAGAATTAACAAGCCACCTCGCACCAGTACAGATTTTCGAATTGCTAGTACCTTTTTCCAGTGGATGTGTTTGCTTAATTTATTCCTTAAAGACCGAGCTTGAATGTTTGGATAATGGCCCCTGCTCCTAGACTCTTCAAACAATGGAAATGGTTTCTAGTAATTCACTTTAATATCCTGCAAATAGTAATCATATCATCATATCATCATACAACTCTAGCTTGTGTATTCATAGAATCGTAGAGACTTACAAAATGGAAACAGGCCCTTCATCCCAACCTGCCCACACCAGCCAATGTCCCATCTACATTAGTCCCACCTGCTTGCATTTGGCCCACATCCCTCTAAACCTGTCCCATCCATGTACATGTCAAAATGTTAAATGTTGCGATAGTACCTGCCTCGACTAACTCCTCCGGCAGCTTGTTCCATACACCTACCACCCTTTTGAGTGAAAAAGTTACCCCTCAGTTTCCTAATAAATCTTTCCTCCCTCACCTTAACCCTATGTCCTCTGGTTCTTGATTCCCCAACTCTGGGCTGCAGAATATGTGGGTCTACCCGATCTATTCCTCATATGATTTCTCTCTTTATGAAAACTGCGGAGCATCTTGGACAATACAGCTCACCCCCTCCATGACACACAGGTCCACCGGAGGAGCACCTTCAGCAACAGACTGGTTCCACCAAGATGCAGCACAGACCACTACATGAGATCCTTCTGCAGGTGCTGAGATGAAGAGCTGCAGGTGAGAAAAGGACCAGGACCACTCAGGGTGTTGTTTGTTGTTTGTTGTGCTTCTCATGGTAATCAGGACCTGTGTATGTTTTTTCCCATTTGTTATCTAGTTTAGAGAAACAGCGTGGAAACAGGCCCATTTAGTCCGCGCCGACCTGCGATCTCTATCCTACGCACTCGGGACAATTTTATTTTACCAAAGCCAATTAACCTACAAACCAGTGTGTCTTTGGAGTGTGGGAGGAAAATAGAGCGCCAAATAAATCCCACGCAGGTCGTGGGGAGAACGTACAAACTCCGCACAGACAGCACCCGTAGTCAGGATTGAACCCAGGTCCCTGGCGCTGTACCTCCCTACCGCTGCGCCACCGTGCCACTCCGCATATATGTGCAATATCATTTCATTTTATTTCAAATTTCCTCACGAGCGATACAGAAAAATGCCATTCTCATATTTATTTTCCTTCAACTCATTCTCTCTCCCACTCATACCTACTAGCACTTCCCTGATTTAGCACCACACGCCTCAGAGTGATTTGCAGCAGTCAATTAACCAACACATCTTTGGGAATGAGAGCATACTGGAGCACCCAGGAAATCCTACATAGCCACAGAGAGAACATGCCAGCTCCACATAGATAGCACTTGAGGTCTGAATCGAAGAAAGGTCACTGGAGGCAGTTGCCCTTACCCGTATCTTTATATTATCTGTGCTTCTCTTATGTTTTAGGTCACCTTGATTATCTCTGTGAAGAAGAACTCTCGCCTGTTTGGTGTACAAAATAGTTGTGCATCACCGAATCCATTCTGGACGGCTTTCACTGACATCCTTTCATTTTGCCTATTCACAGATTAGTCAAATTTAACTTGGACAGTCTACGTTTCCTCATTATCACATCTAAATCTGGAATCTTAGTCACAGCTTGATGCTTCTCCTTGAGCAAACACTGCATTGAACTCCATCACTATTGGATAAATAATAATGCAGTGTTAAGCTTGTAACTAAATCTAGCTTATCGCCCATTACTAAAACCAATAGATCTTGCTGTGTGCAAATTTGCTGCTGAGTTCAATTTCCAACATCGCAGCAACGCAAATAATCCAAAAGTATTTGATTGGCTACAAAGCACTTCGGTGCGCTCTGAAAGGGTTATAAAAATGCAAATCTTTCTTGTTTTCAAGGTGATTTCTTGTTGTTTGATACAAAGACTAAAAATAACAAATGCAAGAGGTGTGCAGCATATGGTTATTTTGTCTTCCGATATAACCATGTATTTCTGATGCTTTCACTGTCGCTCTGCTTTCTATAACAAGACCATGCTTTGTTTGTCATGATTTGACACGTTTCTTAATATGACACTTATATAATCGACAACTAAGTTTAGAAAGAATACAGACATCATTTTCATCCCGGTTCTCCAAGGGGAAGATTAAAAAGAGAGATCTGGTTTCTCTTGCCCCTGTCCCACTTAGGAAACCTGAACGGAAACCTCTGGAGACTTTGCGCCCCACCCAAGGTTTCCGTGCGGTTCCCGGAGGTTGCAGGTGGTTGCCGGAGGTTGCAGGTAGTGGAAGCAGGTAGGGAGACTAACAAAAACCTCCGGGAACCGCATGGAAACCTTGGGTGGGGCGCAAAGTATCCAGAGGTTTCCGTTCAAGTTTCCTAAGTAGGACAGGGGCATTACTCTTCAGGCTACCTAAATTTACATAAAACAACTCATCTGATCTAATCAAATCATCTTTCTACAGAAGACATTAAAGGTTTCAAAGGTTTCAAGGGTCTTTTATTGTCACGTGTACCAATTAAGGTACAGTGATATGTGAATTACTGTACAGCTATACGAAAAAAAAGCAACAAGCCACACAACTACATAAAAGTTAACATAAACATCCACCACAGCAGATTCCCCGCATTCCTCACTGTGATGGAAGGCAAATAATTTCAATCTGCTTCCTCTTTATTTCTCCTGCAGTCGGGGCAGTCGAACCAACCGCAGTCGGGGCGATCAAAGCTGCCGCAGCCGGCAGTCAAAGCTCCCGCGTCGGGACAATCGAAACTCCCGGGTCGAGGCGATCGAAACTCCCGCTGCTTGAAGTTCTCGATGTCGGTCTCTGACCAGAGACCGCTGACTCCGTGATGTAAGTCCGCAAGCACCCACGGTTGGAGCTCCGAGGTCGATCCCTGGCAAAAGATCGCGGGCTCCACGATTTTAAAGTCACGTAGATACCGGCGGTCTCCCAATTGGATTGCAACCTTGTCGTGGTCGGGGAGCTTGTGTGTCTCAGTGACCCCTAGAGCTATGCCTGCAGGAGATTCGTCTCCTGTTACTGTCTCCCATGCTGGACAGGTCGAAGGGTAGAGGCGAGACGAAGTGCGATCCACTGGTCCTCCAGGTTGGAGGTTGAGCACAGGGCCAACAACCCTGTCTCGTAAAACAAATACGTCACGGAAACAGCAACGGAAGTAATCAACACTACTGAGTGGAGGACCTTCGTTGCTGCCCTACATGCCAGGAGGCATAACAGACAGTAAATAAGTAAGTAAGTAAGACACCGGCGGTGGAGCTCTCAAAAGTCGGTCTCCAGCAAAGGGCGCCAACTCCTCGATGTTAGGCCGCAGTGCGGACGGAGATACGATACGGGAAAAAATCGTATATCTGTCGAGGTAAGAGATTAGATAAAGTTTCCCCGCCCCCCCTCCCCTCCCCCCACATAAAACAAGCTAAAGAGCACTAAAAACATACATTTAACATACTATTTAAACACAAAGAAGGAAAGGACAGAGTTGATGAGGCACCCAGTGCCACATTAGCTCTTTTATTTGGAAATACTGCGTGAAAACAGGTCCCACCGAGTCCACTCTGATCAGCGATCACCCATTCACCAGTTCTATGTTATCCCAGTTTAGATTCCCACACAATGGTGCAATTTACAGAAGCCAAGAAACCTATAAACCTACATGTATTTGGAATGTGGGAGGAAACCTGAACACCCGGAAAAAACCCACGCGGTCACAGGGAGAATGTGCAAACTCCACACAGACAGCATCCGTAGTCCGGATTGAAACTGGGTCTCTGGTGCTGTGAGGCAGCAGTTCCACTATCGCGCCACCGAGCCGCCCAAAAACTCAATTGTGCTTCAACTATTGGAGTCTTTGTGGATGGGACTGAGATGTTAGGTGCACCGTGTGCCACTTGCTAATGTGGAACATCTAGGATACAGAACCCATTGTACAGGGGTTGACCCAGGCCACACATTTTTTAACATCAAGTGAGCCTTGCCATAATTTTTCCCGAGATGGCATTTTAAACCAGAGTAGTGGAAGGCATGCTTAAATAATTGCACCAATTTGCAATAGAAACTGAGTACCCCATTGAGCATCGAACACGGAAGAGTTTGCCAAACATGATGCCAAGACAAGCAAATCTTAGGTGCCTGCACATGATCCATATCTCTTCCATTGCCCATATATCCATGAGCCATCCAAAACCTGTTAAACACCACTATCACATCTGCCTGGATAGAGTGGATGTGGAGAGGATGTTTCCACTAGTGGGAGAGTCTAGGATCAGTGGCCATGGCCTCAGAATGAGAGGACATACCTTTAAAAAGGAGATGAGGAGAAATGTCTTTAGTCGGAGGGTGGTGAATCTGTGGAATTTGTTTCCACAGACAGCTGTGGAGGCCAAGTCAATGGATATTTTTTAATATCCATTGATTCTTGATTAGTAAGGGTGTTGGGAGTTATGAGGAGAAGGTAGGAGAGTGGGGTTGAGAGTGAAGGATGGATCAGCCATGATTGAATGGGCTGAATAGCCTAATTCTGCTCCTATAATTTCTGAACGTGAACTTATGAAATGCCTTCACCACCACCCCTGGCAGCGCGTTCCAGGCACCCACCACCCTCAGAATAAAAGAACCCGCCTGAACATCTCCTTTAAACTTTACCCCTCTTACCATAAAGCTACGCCCTCTAGTCTTTAACATTTCTAACCCAGGAGAAAAATTCTGAATGTCTACCCTACAAGTGTGTCTCTTAATTTTGTATACTTCCATCAGGTCTCCTCTCAACCTGCAGAGAACGCAGCTCGAGTTTGACCAACCTCACTCTGGAGATAATTTGTATAAACTCTACTTGAAGCTAAATAAAGGAGAGATCGTAATTTTGTAAAACAAATTGTAAGCAGTGGCCCTGCATTGACAACTAGCAGTCCGTCAATAGCCAGCATTTAGATTTTAATATCTACCGAAGATATATCCACTATATCACTTGCATAGGAATATAAAAATAGGTAAATCGTTAGGTAAAATAGACAGCCTTTCCATCTAGTAAATTTCCACTGGGACCCTAATTTTGAACTGCATAATTTCATTATATTCCAGCCTTAGCTAAGATTTATAAGACTATGCATATGAGCACAAGCTGCAAATTATATTTTGCTTGCAGAAGGTATACTTACAAATTATCCCATGCCCTTTAATACATGCTTCAAGCCACTCTTAAGAAACATTGAAATTCATGGAGTTCAATGACATATATATATTTTAATTTATATATATATATATATATATATATATATATATATATATATATATTCATATCCTTCTCCATGCTGCCATCAAGAGCATTAAAAAGCACATGCACAGTGCAAGTCTGCAACTATATGCTGAACGCACTATGGGAACTTCACTCGCCCCCCCTGCAGGAACTATACATCAGGAGGTGCAACTCCAGAGCCAATAAAATCATGGGAGTCCCGTTCCACCCCTGCAACGGACTGTTCCAGCTGCTACGTTCAGGCAAACTCCTCCGTTGCCATGCAGTGAGAACGGAGAGGTTGAGAAGGAGTTTCTTCCCAGAGGCCATTAGGACTGTAAACTCCTATCTCACCAGGGACTAACTTTACTGAACCATTCTACTACTTTTTTTTAAATTGCTGTTTTTTTCCCTTTTTCCTTCCGCCCACAATATTTAATATGTAAAAGAATATGTGATTCTGTTCCATTCTGTTTGTAGTTTGTTTGTTTGTTTGTTTGTCTTTTCGCACCAAGTCCGTGAGCATTGCCACTTTTCATTTCGCTGCACATCTCGTATGTGTATGTGACGAATAAACTTGACTTGACTTGACTTGACTTGACAATCCAGAGACTCATCAGGGCTTTCAATTAGACGCCTTCATCTCCAAAAAGTCAAAATGCATGTTTTTTAAAATTGTTTACTTAATTTTCACGAGTGTTTCAGGTGCTTTGTGATGAAGTTGTGGCGGGCTGAGCCATTATGGCATCCGTCCATCGAAGGTCGGCCTCGAACTCTCGCATGGACCGGGCATGATCTGGGCCGACCACTCACGCGGTCAGGGGGGCGGTTAGAGCCTTCGTGGGGTTGGAGAACAAAGGATTCGGTGGTTGAAAGTTAACTCATGTGCGCTAACGTGCGGCGGCATGGTTATGGTTAAATGTTAATTTGATGCGCATCTGAGCGACGGGGCTGTATCGGTTAAATAAAAACAGAGTGGACCTCTACTAATTACTCAATGAATGGTCAATGGAACTCTAGGGCAACCAGAACATTAGTGCACATTCTTGATTAGTACGTCAAGGGTAATGGGGAGAAGGCAGGGAGTCAAGTGTAATGGGGAGAAGGCAGGGAGGATGGGGTTAGGAGGGAGAGATAGATCAGTCATGATTAAATGGCGGAGTAGACTTGATGGGCAGAATGGCCTAATTCTGGCCCTGTCACAAGGGGTCCAGAACAGTCACAGTTTAAGGATAAGGGGGAAATCTTTTAGGACTGAGATGAGAAAAACATTTTTCACACAGAGAGTGGTGAATCTCTGGAATTCTCTGCCACAGAAGGTAGTTGAGGCCTGTTCATTGGCTATATTTAAGAGGGAGTTAGATGTGGCCCTTGTGACTAAAGGGATCAGGGGGTATGGAGAGAAGGCAGGTACGGGATACTGAGTTGGATGATCAGCCATGATCATATTGAATGGCGGTGCAGGGTCGAAGGGCCGAATGGCCTACTCCTGCACCTATGTTTCTATGTTTCTATGTTTCTATGTCACTTACAGTATGACCACATAACTCATTCTCTCAATGTCAGCAAGACAAAGGAGATAGTGATCGACTTCAGGAAGCGAAGCGATTCACATAACCTAGTTTGGATTGACGGCAACAATGTAGAGATGGTTAAAAACTTCAAATTCAGAGGATTAAATAAAAGCCAACAACTTCTCCAGGACCATTCATATCGAAGCAACGACCCAGAAAGCACCTCTACTTCCATAGAAGGCTTAGGAAGTTTGGCATGTCCCCAACAACTCTCACCAATTTCAACAGATGTGCCGTAGAAAGCATTTTATCGGGATGCATCGCAGCTTGGTTTGGGAACAGCTTCATCCAAGACCACAAGAAATTGCAGCGAATTGTGGACGCAGCCCAGACCATCCCACAAACCAAGCTCCCTTCCATTAACTCCATTTATACCTCACTCCGCCTCGGCAAGGCCAGCAGCATAATCAAGGATGAGGCGAACCCTGGCCATTCCTTTTTCTCTACTCTCCCATCGGGCAAAAGTGTAAAAACGCATACCACCAGATTCAGGTCTAGTTTCTTCCCAGCTGAAATAAGGCAACTGAATTATCCTACCTCAACTAGAGAGCAGTTCTGAACTACTATCTACCTCATTGTTAAATCTCAGACTATCCTTGTTTAACAGAAATGGGAGGAGTCAAAGGAAAGGTTTTTAAGGGTGAGGACCATCTCCGCAAGGTGGAGGAGAGTATTAGTTGACGGAAATTGGAGAAGGGTCTGAAGAAGAGTCTCGACCCGAAACATCGCCTACTCCTTTTCTCCATAGATGCTGCCTCACCCGCTGAGTTTCTCCAGCATTTTTTCTTTACCTCAGACTATCCTCGATCGGACTTGACTGCCTTTGTCTTGCACTAAACATGAATCCCTTATCATGTATCTGTACACTGTGAATGCATCAAATGCTTTTCCCTGTACCTCGGTATACGTGACAATAAACTAAACTGAACTGAACATAGTCTTGGAAAGTACTGGTGGGCTACAGTGTTAGAGCTGCATGTAGCTCTGGCAACCACATTACAAAAAGTATGCAATAACATTAAAGAAGATTGCAGAAGAGATTTCCAACAACGTTGCCATTGCTAAGCTCTGCAGTCAGAGTGCTATACAGGACTGAAACAGACATTTTGATTTCAACAACCCACGCCAACCCTCACGCACCAAGTTACACTAATCCTACAATATTCCCATTTTATTCTCCATGCATTCCCATCAACCTATATTACTAATATAGGGGACGCCGGAGGAGGGAGATGGCAGTCCTGCCAGCAGTCTAGTCATTTTTGTTATTTTTAGCGTTTGTTTAAAGTTTGTCTTAATGTTCTTCTGTTTGTTTTATGTGGGGAGAGGTATGGGGGAAAAGTTTTTTTTCAGGTTCTTACCTTCCCGGAGATGTGATCATTTTTCGGATCACATTCTCCGGGCTCTACGGCCTACCATCGCTGGAGCTGGTAGCCGCCTCAGACTGTCGTGAGCCCCACCGCGGGACACAGACTTAACATCGGAGCGGATCCCTTGCCTGGGATCGCTCCCCCTGCGGCCTGCGGACTTACCGACAAGGGCTCGCAGTCTCAGGAGAGGCTAGTCGGGAGCTCCAATGCCGCAGAAGGTTCGACCAGCCCCGACGCGAGGTTCGATCGCCCGGCGCGGGGGAGCTGACATCCCCCCCCGATGCGGGAGCTGAACGCCTCGATGCGGAGGGCCCGAACGCCGCCGGCTACGGGAGTTAAGACCGTCCCATCAACAGAGGGCTCGAGGCCTCCGACCAAGGAAGAACAACAAAGGAAGGTCTTAGAACTTTATTTCGCCTTCCATCACAGTGAGGAATGTGGAGGAGTCACTGTGATGGATGTTTATGTTAAAATGTGTTTTCTGAGTGTTGCTTTTTAAAATTGTATGACTGACCTGGCCAGTGAATTTCACGCCACCAATTGGTATATGTGACAATAAATAAACTTATGAAGTTATGAACCTATGAACTTAGTTTAGTTGAGAGATACAGCATGGAAGCAGGCCCTTTGGACCACCCAGTATATGCCAACCAGCGATCCCCACACACAAATACTATCCTACACACAATTTTTAAAAACATTTATAGCAAGCCAATTAACCTACAAACCTGCACGTCTTTGGAGTGTGGGAGGAAACCGGAGCTTCCTGGAGATAACGCACACAGGTCACGGAGGCAACGTACAAACTCCATACCGACAGCACCCGTAGTCAGGATCAAACCCGGGTCTCTGGCGCTGTAAGGCAGCAATTAGGTGTAAATCTTGGTTTCCCCCAGATTTGCCAGTTTCCTCCCACCTCCCAACGAGTTAAAGGGTTGGTGGGTTCCTTGGCCATTGTAATTGCCTGTAGAGTGTGGATGAGTGGTAAAATTTGGGGAAAGCTGATAGAAAAATAGGAAGAACAAAATGGAATCAGTGTGAAATCTTAACAGTCTGAAGAAGGGTCTCGAGCCGAAAAGTCACCCATTCCTTCTCTCCAGAGATGCTGCCTGTCCCACTGAGTTACTCCAGCTTTTTGTGTCTATCTTCGGTTTAAACCAGCATCTGCAGTTCCTTCCCACACATCAGTTCTTGATGGTCAGAATGGCATCTTTCCTTATTGTATGATATTCTGAACGTTGATTTCATGGTAGAAATTAATTGCGTATTTTGATTTAATGTTAAATATATATACATAAGTTATAGGAGCAGAATTAAGCCATTCGGCCCATCGAGTCTACTCTGCCATTCAATCATGGTTGATCTATCTTTCCCTCTCAACCACATTCTCCTACCTTTCCATAATCCCTGACACCTGTACTACTCAAGAATCTAGGCTGCGTCCTCGCTCCCACACTCTTTGGGATCGCTCTGCTCCTGAAATGCCTTCGGCACTGCAACAGAGGGGATCTACCTGGGTACTAGATCAGATGGCAGGTTCTTCAACCTCACCCGTGTCAGAGCAAAGACAAAAGTACGTGAAGCTCTCATCAGAGACATGTTGTTTGCCGACGATGCTTCAGTTGTGTCCCACACCCAGCAGGAACTACAGTCACTGATGGACCACTTCTATCGGGCATGCAAGGACTTCGGGCTGACCATCAGCCTGAAGAAGACAAATGTCTTGGGGCAGGATACAGAGGCACCGCCTGTCATCACCATCGACGACTACGAACTTGATGCCGTCCATCAGTTCACGTACCTCGGCTCCACCATCACCGACAACCTCTCCTTGGACACAGAGATCGATAAGAGGATCGGGAAGGCAGCTACAACTCTCGCTCGCCTCACAACTCGAGTGTGGACCAACCCAAAGCTGATGGTGAAGACAAAGATAGCAGTCTACAACGCCTGTGTCAACAGCACGCTGCTGTACGGCAGTGAGACATGGACTACATATGCCAGACAGGAGAGAAGACTCAACACCTTCCACCTGAGAAACATCCACCGCATCCTGGGCATATCCTGGCAAGACAGAGTGTCCAACGCCGAGATCCTGTCTCGCGCTGGCCTTCCCAGTATGTACACTCTACTCAGGCAGCGCAGACTGCGGTGGCTGGGCCATGTCCACCGCATGGAGGATGGCCGTATTCCAAAAGACACCCTCTACGGAGAGAACCATCGGCCGCCTCCAGCTACGTTTACAAGGATGTCTGCAAGAGAGATATGAAGGCGCTCGACATCGATGTGGAGTCCTGGGAGAGCCTTGCAGCCGACCGCACGAGGTGGAGAGGCACCCTGAACCAACATCTCAAAACGGGGGAAGCGAAGCTGTTGAACGCAGCGGCAGACAAGCGGGAACGCAGAAAGGGGCGCAGCAACTTCAACAGACCAGAGACCACACACACAAATGTGACCTTTGCCACAGAGACTATCACTCCCGCATTGGTTTCTTCAGCCACAAGGGACGCTGCTCCAGCCGAGGTTTGGAGCAAGCAGCCAACAACTAAGATGCATCACCCATGGACAGTCATGAACGAGGTGGGCCTACGAATCACTCAATACATTTTTGGCTCATTCAATGCATTAAATTCACTATTCTGCTGCCCAATCCCTATATCCCCATTCCCTCCCTTGAAGAATTGCTCGATCGCACACTTTAATACACTCAAGTAGCAAGCAGGAGCAACCATAGCTCTCTGAAATAGAGATTGTCAAAGACCTAAAATCATCTACATTAAGAATTTTCTCTCTAGCTCAATCCTAAACAGCCAACCCTTATCCTAAATTAATTTGCCTGGTTCCAACTCTTTTGCTGAACGTAATTGCTTCTTGACATCCACCTTATCTGAAAGATTGATCATTTGAACGAGGAAATATTCTTCGTTTTCCATTTATAACTCCTTCATTTGTTATTATATAAGTACACAATTGGACTCTCCCTACATATTGTTGCATTAGTCATACTTTGTAATGTCACAGTGTCAATTTTCAGGAATTATATTTCTGCGCATCGTAAATGGGCCAGCATTTTATTTGTCTTTGGTCCACATGATGGTGACACGTTCAATCTTTTGTGTGCTTTGCTGATGTACTTAATCTGACAGAGTTTACTTATTACTGTGTCTAACACTTTCAATAATATTTGTTAGTTTCAGTTAGAGTATGCCCGTAATGATAATGTATTTCTACATATAAAACCAATGTGATATTCATCTGCCCATTTTTCAAATTGTCCTGTGATCATAATCTCTGGGGAAGCTAATAGTCTCACTGTCTAATTAAAAAATCAAATTTGCAATATCTGGATTCACGGGGGTGTCCCATAATTTAATGTGTAATTGCTAACCACTTTAACCTTCATTATTCCCTGTAGAGCACAATTACCAGCTTACTTCCTGCATCTTTCCTGGTTCAAGTTGCTTTCATTCTTTATTTTGGCAGCACCTCTGGGAATGGGGTGCAAAAGAGGATATTTGTTTTGGAGCAGAAAGCAGTGGGGAAAAAGCTATTCTTAAATCTAGATGTCTGAGCGTTCAAGTTCAGCTTTTAGTTTAGAGATACAGCATGGAAACAGGCCCTTCGGCCCACCAAGTCCGCACCGACTAGTGATCCCTGCACATTAACACCACCCTACACCCACTAGGGACAATTTTACATTTACACCAAGCCAATTAACCTACAAACCTATACGTCTTTGGAGTGTGGGAGGAAACCGAAGATCTTGGAGAAAAAACCCACTCAGGTCACGGGGAGAACGCACAGACAAGCACCCATAGTCGGGATCCAAACTGGGTCTCTGGCGCTGTAAGGCAGTAAATGGCCTGTCCCACCAGCATGCGATAGCACGCGTCTAGCGCGACCAAACGTGGTCGCTTGAGGCGTACGGCCTCGCGGGGCCGGTCCCAATTCGAACCACGGAGGCGTATGGAGTTGTGCGGGGCTGGTCCCGACATCAAACTCACCAATCAGCTGGGCAGGAGGCGGGCCGACTGAATTTGGACGTCGCACGATGTCGGGCGGTGACGTCATCGCGCAACGCCACACACTAGGCGTATGCCATCAAGACGCTGCGTACGACGTCAAGATGCTGCGTACGGCGTCGAGACAAGGCGTACGCCCGTCGAGGCGCTGCATGTGGCCTCGATGCGGCTGCGGGCCGACAAGCCGTTGTCGCGCGGGATTTTCGGACAGTGCAGGATTTTTGGAGCCCTGCGCATTGTCGGGACCAGCCCCGCACAACTCCATACGCTACCGCCGATCTAAGTGGGACCGGCCCCACGAGGCCATACGCCTCAAGTGACCACGTTTGGTCGCGCTAGACGCATGCTATCGCATGCTGGTGGGACAGGCCCTTAAGGCTACGCAACCGTGTCGCAGTTCTTGTACCTTTGCCGAATCTGATGCTTTTCCAATTTATTTTGCAAATCGTTGTAGGACTTAAGAATATGCAGCATGTGCACTCATTGCTTTAAGGTATACGCTACAGTAAATACAGGCATCAGGACCTCACAATGGCTGACAAATTGAATCAGTTTTTCACCTACTTTTCAGTCACAAGTCATGAAGAAATCAGTTAGAAACAGAGTCTTCTTCCTCGTGTCCGGCCACCTTCTATATCACGTCTTTCCGGTCGGTCAGTGACGGTTGACGGTCGGTGGTTGCAGGATTGGCTACTTCAGTCCGTCACTGTGGTACAGGTTCTGTCGTCAGCAT
The DNA here is from genome assembly GCF_010909765.2 of Amblyraja radiata. NCBI lineage: Eukaryota > Metazoa > Chordata > Chondrichthyes > Rajiformes > Rajidae > Amblyraja > Amblyraja radiata. The sequence goes on from NC_045961.1 coordinate 94,700,830, forward strand.
TGCCCGGGATGCGCCACGTGGAGGCTTCTTCTTGCGTCCCAGAAACAGAGTAACTGGACATCACAGTTCATGCAATGCCCATTTCCACCTTTATATTTGAGCTTTAAGTGCCCATTGTTGGAAAGCCATGGTCACAGTCGAACGAGAGGTACAACGTGCTACTTCAAAGTATTTATTGTTACTTAAATTGATATTCTTCTCTCATCAAAAGACTTATCTGGGCTGCCTCAGAATTCAATGCAGGATGCTTAGCACATTCTGTAAATAGTTCAAACTCAAAACCTTATCTACTCGACTACTATCTACCGCATTGGAGACAATCTGACTTTCTTCGATCGGACTTTACTGGCTTTATCTTGCACTAAATATTAACCACTGTATTCCCTTAATCATGTATCAGTACACTGTGGATGGCTCGATTGTAATCATGTATTGCTTTTCTGCTGACTGGTTAGCATGCAACAAAAGCTTTTCACTGTACCTTGGTACATGTGATGACACACGTAACTCAACTCAACTCAACCTTGGATTGTTATCTGAACAACTTCTCCAAGAAGATTTTGCATGCAAAAAAAAGATTTAAATTTCAGAGATGTCCCATGTACAACTAGCTTGAAGGGCTTCCGATTAATACTAAAAAGTCCACACCTTTCCCATTACATATCTTCACGGACCCTTTGAAATGGTTTCGTAGTCCACTTCAACTTCGTTGGGAGATTATCCTACAGAACTGGCACATGTATGTCTTGACACAGGCTTGGACTTCAATAATATAATAATGACAAAAGTCCTTGAGTAACTGGTCAGCTTCGCTGGAGAAAAGGAATAGGTGACGTTTCGGGTCGAGACCCTTCATCAGACTGCGAGTCAGGGAGAGGGAAACTAGAGGTATGGGAAGGTACAGAACAAAGCCTAAGTCAAACCCTTGTCCTGTACCTGCCCATTAGATTAGATTAGATTAGATTAGGCTTTATTACATGCCTCTAATTTTCCATCCCTGACTCCCAATCTGATGAAGCGTCACCCATTCCTTTTCTTCAGTGCATGGAGAGGTGATGCTTTGGGTCTGATGGTAGGGGGCGCTCCTCTGTGTGCAGCCATGTCAGCAGCGCGTCAGTTTTTCCAGCTTTTTTAAAATTTTTTAGTATGTTTTAAAGTATGTATTTTGTGTTTCTTTGTGTGTCTTGTGTGGGGGGTGGTATGGGGGGGTGAGGGGGAAACCGCTTCGGTCACCTCCTCCATGGAGAGGTGACTTTTTCCAGGTCGCCTCCCCCGTGGCCTAACATCAAGGATCGACGCGGCCTTTCCCGGAGAAGCGCCCGGGGCTTCAGCGGCGGGCGCAGCGTGGACTCTCGACGTGGAGCGGGTGAGCCCTCGCTGGGGCTCGCTGGAGGGGAGCGCTCCGTTTCGCTGGCCCGGGGCAGCCGGCAGCCTGAAGCCGCGGTCTGTAGAGTTCCAGCTGGCGCGGCATCTACAGCCCGGGATCTCACGTTGGGGACCCGGGGGAAGAAGAAGCCATCACTGCCGGCCCACGGCCAACTTCTACCGCGGGGCCGGCATGGACTTACCATCACCCCTGGAGAGGAGCTTCGACCGCCGACCCTGCAGTTTACGGTGCTTCTGTCTGTGGCGGGGACTTTAAATCTCGACCGCCGGCCTGCGGCCTACAACAACTTAAAGCCGCGGTCTCCGGTGAGGAAGAGCCGATCCTGGACTGACTGGACTCTGGTCCTGTACACGGGGGGGAAATGGAGGAGGACTGGCCAAATGTTTGTGCCTTCCACCACAGTGATGAATGCTGTGGTGGATGTTTGTGTTACAGTTTTATTGTGTGTTCTTTATTATTATACTGCTGCTGACAACCCAAATTTCCACCAACCCTGGTTGTGTGGCAATAAATTATATCTATCTATCTATCTATCTTCAACCTTCTATATCTTTGTTCATGTACGATCAACAGACAAAACCATCTAGCCACAGCCTTGATATTCAGTTGCCCACTCACTTGGTGCCTCTTTCACCAATAACCATGTTACTCCTGTTTCTTTAGCTTCAACTATGAATGATGTTATGAGGATGTTGTCAGGACTAGAGGGTATGAGCTTTAGGGAGAGGACGAGTAGGCTGAGACTATTGTGTTTAAGAAGGAACTGCAGATGCTGGAAAATCGAAGGTACACAAAAATGCTGGAGAAACTCACCGGGTGCAGCAGCATCTATGGAGGGAAGGAAATAGGCAACGTTTCGGGCCGAAACCCTTCTTCAGACTATTCTGAGGCTGAGACTATTCCTTGGAGTGCAGGAGGATGAGGGGACTATTCCTTGGAGACAGGAGATTATTCCTTGGAGTGCAGGAGGATGAGGGGTAATCTTATATAGGTGTATAACATCATGAGAGTAATAAATCAGGTAGATGCACAGAGTCTCTTACCCTGAGTAGGTGAATCGAGGACCCGAGGACATAGGTTTAAGGGGAAAATATTTAATAGGAATCTGAGGGGTAACTTTTTCACACAAAGGGTGGTGGGTGTATGGAACAAGCTGCCAGAGGAGGTAGTTGAGGCTATGATTATCCCAACATTTAAGAAACAGCTAGACAGGTACATGGATAGGACAGGTTTGGAGGGATATGGACCAAACACAGGCAGGAAGGACTACTGTAGCTGGGTCATGTTGGCTGGTGTGGGCAAGTTGGGCCGAAGGACCTGTTTCCACACCGTATCACCCTATGCCTGACTTTATGACTAACTGCTTGAGCTTTCAATGCATTTGGGACTGGTCCAGATTTATAGTGGATTGGTTGCCGTTTGGTTTTATTTTGTATGAACATGGTGCTATTTAATATACAGTATGAATCCTGAAGGATGTCTGCATATTGATCTATGAGCTTCTCCAAGTATTGTGTATTCACAGTGAATACATATTTCGATTTCTCCTTGCCTCTTGTAGCCATCTCTCCCTAACAGAATTTGTCTGTTCATGTAACTAGCAACTAATTATTAGCCTTGCCTTTTGATCTTTATGGAGCACTACACATTATTCTAATGTTCCTTTTTCCCCTATGTTAATGTTCTTCTTGCTAATCGCATCTTATTAAATTTCCTGTTATATGTATCTACAGTATATTACTAAAAGTCTGATCTTGACCACTTCTTGTTGTTCTGTACATTGATTTTAGAAAATACGCTGCCACTTATGGCTGTGATTTTTGGCCATCTTACTCAAAGTCCCCCTCCGCTGCGTAAGACAAGAAGATTTTTCCCATCGATTAAAAATAAAAGAGTTATTAGTGTTTAGAAAATGTTGAGATTCTCTCTCCTGAATACCATGCCCCTTCCGGAGGGACTATAAAACCCAGAAGTGTTGAGTGCCTCAGTCAAGTGTTGAGTGCCTCAGCAAGATGGGGGAATGAGAGGGTCATGTCTCTCAGTCGGAGCTGTGAATAACACTGAACACATGTCCACTAGCTATGAGTGGTTTTACTGACCTGTCAGTGCCCTTAATGTGGTTTGGAAATGCTAAAAAAAACGCTGTTATTTTCAACCAGAACTTTCGGATCACTGAACTCACCTTCCCCCCAGTAGCATCATTTGAATTCCTCGCCTTCAAAACCCTTTCCTCCATGACAGTCATCCTCATTTAGCGGCCACCTAAACCAAACCCCTCCTTCCTATCTGACTTCACTGAACTCCTCACACTTGCCTCATCCCTCTCCCCACGTCTGCTGCTACTTGGTAACTTAAATATTCATATGGACTCCCCCACCTGCAAGCTCGCATCTGAATTCGCCTTTTTACTTGACAACTTCTCTCTCACTCAGCACGTCACCTTTCCCACCCATGACAAAGGTCACATCCTTGACCTGGTCTGCTCCACAAATCAACCGGTACTCGACCTCCATCCATGCCTCTTCCCCCTCTCTGATCATAAGCTTATACGGTTCACCATCCCTTCTCCGACACCTCGCCCCCACTTCCTCTGAGAAATCACCTTCCGTAATCTAAAATCCATCGATCCCCACCATCTCTCTGACCTGCTCTCCACCACTCTCCCCCTGGACTCAACCCATATCTCACCTGATGATCTCACAAACCATCTCAACTCCACCTTGTCTACCTCCCTTAACACTCTGACCCCCCTCAAAACAAGAACCGTAACTTTCAACACATCTTCACCCTGGTACACACCTGCACTTCGTAAGCTGAAACAGACTGGTCGCCGACTTGAACGACTCACAAAGAAATCATCTCTCACAGTCCACCATGAAGCTTACAAACTCCACCTCACTGCCTACAAAGATGCCCTCATTGCTGCAAAATCTGCCTACCTCTCCTCCATATTCACCGACCCCTGCCTAAACCACAGAACCCTCTTCTCCACAGTGGGCAACCTCCTCAAGCCTCGAGCCAACACTCTCCCTACCTCTACTCCGGTTCTCTGCAACTCATTCCTCCACTTTTTCGCTGATAAAATCAGCACCATCTATCAATCTTTATCCCCTGTACCCGACTCCCCAGCATCTACTCCAGCACCTACCAAGGCCCCTCCTTTCAACATCTCCACTGACCTCCTTACCCCTCCTCCACACTGATTCCTCTCACAGTTTGACCTGGTCACCGCTACTGAAATCTCCAAACTCATCAGCTCTTCCAAACCCACTACCTGCTCCCTCGACCCTCTCCCCACTCCCCTGTTGAAGTCCTGCCTCCCCGTTCTCTGCCCCTACCTCACTAATCTCTTCAACTCCTCATTGTCCCAAGGAATTGTCCCCTCCGCTTTCAAAACGGCTGCTGCCACACCAATCTTAAAGAAACCTGGTCTTGATCCCTCCTCTCTCATTAACTACCGCCCAATCTCAAACCTCCCCTTTCTTTCAAAAACCCTGGAGCGTATTGTTGCGTCACAACTTCATTCCCACCTCCTTGCGTGTAACCTATTTGAACCCCTCCAATCTGGCTTTCGCCCCCTCCATAGCACAGACACTGCTCTCCTCAAAGTCCTCAACGACCTCCTCACCTCTGCTGACACTGGTTCCCTCAACATCCTCATCCTCCTCGACCTGAGCGCAGCCTTCGATACAGTGAACCATAACATCCTGCTCACCAGACTCAAAGACCTCGGCATTGAAGGTTCTGCACTCAGCTGGCTCCGTTCCTACCTTTCCAACAGATCCCACTTCATCTCTCTCCATAACCACACCTCTGCTACAGCCGCAGTCACTCAAGGCGTTCCCCAAGGCTCCGTACTCGGCCCCCTCCTCTTCATCATCTACATCCTCCCCCTTGGTCAGATACTCCGCCACTTCAACCTGGACTTCCACTGTTACGCGGATGACACCCAGATCTACCTCTGCACCAAATCCCCCCACAACCCTCCCCTCTCCCATATCAACTCCTGTTTGTCAGCTATAAAAACCTGGATGCAACATAACTTCCTCAAACTCAACAGCGATAAAACAGAATTCCTCCTCATAGGCTCCAAATCCACACTCAGCAAAATCAATAACCCCACTCTCACCATCGACGGCACCACTGTCTCCCCATCTCCCAAGGCCCGCAACCTTGGCGTGATCTTTGATTCCATCCTCTCCCTTGAGCCTCACATCCGCCATGTCATTAAAACCTCCTTCTTTCACCTCCGCAACATCGCCAAAATCAGACCCTCTCTCACACCTCCCGCTGCTGAAAGACTCATCCATGCGTTGATCTCCTCCCGACTGGGCTACTGCAACTCACTTCTCCTTGGCATCAGCTCCACCTACATCAACCGACTCCAACTGGTCCAGAACGCAGCCGCCCGACTCATCACCCGCACCAAATCCTGGCATCACATCACTCCAGTCCTCAAACAACTTCACTGGCTTCCCATCTCCCACCGGATCACCTACAAAATCCTGGTCCTCACCTACAAAGCCCTCCACCATCTGGCCCACCCATATCTCACTGACCTCCTCCCCTACCAACCCTCACGGTCCCTCAGATCCACATCAGCTGGTCTCCTCTCCATCCACAAGGCCAACCTCCGTAGTTTTGGGGACAGAGCCTTCTCCAGGGCAGCTCCCAGGCTCTGGAACTCCCTCTCCCAACTGATCCGCAATTCCGTGTCCCTCACCATCTTCCAGTCCCGCCTCAAGACCCATCTCTCCACCTCTGCCTATCCTTAGCCCCACGTCCCCCTCCCTTTTCATCTGTGCTTGAATTGCCTCATATTGTGTTTTGAATTGAATTCTGTCTTTAATTTGTGTACTAGTCATGTCTCTACTATTTATTTCATTCCACTTACTTGTTTTTCCTCTACTTGCTAAATTTTTGTAAGGTGTCCTTGAGACTCTTGAAAGGCGCCCATAAATAAAATGTATTATTATTATTATTATTATTATTAAAGATGTGTTGCCATTGGTTTGGAAATGCTAAAGCTGTGTTGCCTTTGGTTTGGAAAAGGTAAAGCTGTGTTGCCTATGGTTTGGAAATGCTAAAGCTGTGTTGCCTTTGGTTTGGAAATGCTAAAGCTGTGTTGCCTAATTAAAGTTGCCCTGCCTAATTAAAGTTGCCTTGCCTAATTAAAGTTGCCTTGCCTAATTAAAGTTGCCTTATCTAATTAAAGTTGACTTGCCTAATTAAAGTTGCCTTGCCTAATTAAAGTTGCCGTACCTAATTAAAGTTGCCTTGCCTTCTATATAATTAAAAGTCTAATCTTACCCACTTCCTGTTTGCGCTTTATATTGAATTTAGAAAATATGCTACCAGGCACGGCTGTGATTTTTGGCCACCTTACTCAGAGTCTCCCTCCGCTCATCAGGTGCCGAGGATTTTTCACATCGATGAAAAATAAAAGAATTATTGGTGTTTAAAAATTGTTGAGATTCTCTCTCCTGTCAATCACACCATGAAGGCCACGCCCCTACTGGTGGGAGGGGGGAGGGACTATAAAACCCAGAAGTGTGGGCATGGCTCAGTGTCTGCAAGAGGGAGGAGGGAGAGGCCACGACTCGCTGTCTTTAGTGGCCTTGCACCCTGCTTGAAATTGAATTTCGAGGAATAGCCGTGGGTCAACTGCCAGCCCACCAGCTGTGAGTGAGTGAGCTGCCAGCACAACAGGCTTGATTAACTGAGCCACCAGCCCAAGAATCCATTCGGCCCACAATGTTCATACTAGCCTTCTGGAAACTAGTCCCTTCAGCCCACAACACCCATACTAGCGCTCCAGAAAGCCTCCCGTCCCCTCACTGGCCACCAATATTGAAATTGGTGGAGAGGTGGAATATTGCGTTGGGGTTGAGCCCTCCCATATGATACTGGGACCCAATGGGTCCCACGTAGTCTAGTAGTATGTATATCCTTACCAATTGGAGGAACAGCACCTCATATTTCGCTTGGGCAGCTTACAACCCAGCGGTATGAACATTGACTTCTCTAACTTCAAGTAACCGTTGCTTTCCCTCTCTCCCCATCCCTCCCCCATCCTAGTTCTCTGACTAGTTTGACTGTCCTCTTGATTAAATTTGATCTTTATGCCCCGTTGTCACCTTCGCCTAGCTGACAATGATCTATTCAGAAGGCTGTGGATGTCAAGTCAATGGATATTTTTAAGGCAGAGATAGAAAGATTCTTGATTAGTACAAGTGTCAGGGGTGATGGGGAGTAGACAGGAGAATGGGGGTAGGAGGGTGAGATAGATCAGCCATGTTGAATGGCAGAGTAGACTTGATGGGCCAAATGGCCTAATTCTACTCCTATCACTTATGACCCTTACTAACCGAAGGACCTGTTCCTGTGCTGTACTTTTCTCTGTTCTATGTTTTATGAGAAACTATTTGGCTACCTTTGGAACCTCCAGAATAATCAAAAACATCAAACTAGGTCTATTGCAATGCACACATCCACTGATCATTTTTACATATCTACCCGCTTTTGCTAATGTATGCAACACCATCTCTGTGGCTGCAGTATGGTGGATGGAAGGCTGGTGACTTGCAGTGGGTGAGATAGCAGATGGCTTTTGCATGGTGGCCACGAGCCATTGTGCACACAGAGGGTTAGCATCAGTCTACCCTGCTTTGGCAGTAGCCAGGGTTGACCGGCTTACAGCTGGCAGAAGGGTACAGGCGGATTCATCAATGGCCCAGCAGTAGGGTTGCTGCCTTACAGCGCCGGAGACCCGGGTTCGATCCTGACCATGAGTGCTTGTCTGTACAGAGTTTGTACATTCTCCCCTCGACCTGCGTGGGTTTTGTCTGGGTGCTCCTCCGGTTTTCTCCCACACTCCAATGACGTACAGGTTCGTAGATTAATTGGCTTTGGTAAAATTGTAAAATGTCCCGAGTGTGTGTAGGATAGTGCTAATGTGCGGGGATCGCCAGTCAGCGAGGATTCAGTGGGTTGATGCCAACTCAGTGTTTCCGCCCTGTATCACTAAACTAAACTAAACTAAACTAAACTAGTGCCAACCATTCACAAAGCTGGAACTTATAATAATAATAATAATGGATGGGATTTATATAGCGCCTTTCTAATACTCAAGGCGCTTTACATCGCATTATTCATTCACTCCTCAGTCACACTCGGTGGTGGTAAGCTACTTCTGTAGCCACAGCTGCCCTGGGGCAGACTGACGGAAGCGTGGCTGCCAATCTGCGCCTACAGCCCCTCCAACCACCACCAATCACTCACACACATTCACACACAGGCAAAGGTGGGTGAAGTGTCTTGCCCAAGGACACAACTACAGTATGCACTCCAAGCGGGATTCGAACCGGCTACCTTCCGGTTGCCAGCCGAACACTTAGCCCATTGTGCCATCTGTCGTCCCAAATGCCCCCCCTGCAGGTTGTTGAAGAACTGTAACTTAGAGTAATCAGTGCTGATTGGGTCTTACTAACGTGTTGTGGAATGACGGCATTAAATGCCCTCAAACAGGTGAATCACACTGTGTAATCTCTACCTCCAGTGCAATCCAATCTATCCCCAGCTCCCTACTCTCGACTGCTCTGATTATGATTACAAATTGTCTTTGTCATTTCCAGCAACTTTTTTTGTGATCGTTGAGCATAAAATTATTTTGGGTCCCCACGTGTAACTGGACAACTGTGCTCAGTGAAAACCAGCGACAGACAGCACACGCTAACTCTTTCAACTCTCCTCGCTCATGTTCTTAGTCAACTTCTCAGCCAATAATTTAAATTATTTGGGCTTCAGACTTTGCATCTTTTCTTGAAGAATGGCAGCCATTAGCGGGTCCACAGTGTTAATGTCTGTGAGGGCTAGGTGCAATTCTTTTATGTTTTGTTTAGTTTAGTAAAATTTAGTTTAATTTAGTTTAATTTAGTTTAGTTTAGTTTAGTTTAGAGATCTAGTGCGGCAACAGGCCCTTCAGCACATCGAGTTCGCGCCGACCAGTGATCCCCGCACACTAATGCCCCTGTCCCACTTAGGAAACCTGAACGGAAACCTCTGGAGACTTTGCACCCCACCCAAGGTTTCCGTGCGGTTCCCGGAGGTTCATGGAGGTTTTTGTCACTCTCCCTAATGGTCGAAAGTGGTTTCCGCTTCTTCTATGTTCCGGCAATTATTCCAACAAATTCAAAACCGGCCGCGACTAAAAATAGTTTGCCGTTTTAAAAATCGGTAATTTTTTAGTCGAAGCCTGTTGCGATGCTAGTTGAAGGTGGTTGCCGGAGGTTGCAGGGAGTGGAAGGTCTTACCTTCCACTACCTGCAACCTCCGGCAACCACCTGCAACCTCCGGAACCTCCGGGAACCGCACGGAAACCTTGGGTGGGATGCAAAGTCTCCAGATGTTTCCGTTCAGGTTTCCTAAGTGGGACAGGGGCATTACACTATCCTACACCCACGTGGGACTATTTACAAATACACCAAGCCAACAAACCTGTACGTCTTTGGAGCGTGGAGGGAAACCGGAAATCCCTGAGAAAACCCACGCAGTTCACGGGGAGAATTCTACAATTAAGAGCCAGTAATGATCAAGGAATGATAAAATATTTCCAGTCAAATATCCAGTTAGGGATACTGGCCTATAGTGGGCAAACGGGATTACCTTACATGAGGCATTTTGGTTGGATGAACAATTTTTTTTCCACACTGTATGATATGATGATTATGACACTAAGATGGTGTGTGATCTAGAGGGGATCCTGTAAGATATAAGTTCATAAGTTCATAAGTGATAGGAGCAGAATTACGCATCAAGTCTACTCTACCATTCAATCTATCTTTCCCTCTTAATCCCATTCTCTTGCCAATTAACCTACGGTACGAAACGATAGAACTTTATTTATCCCAGGAGGGAAATTGATCTGCCAAGAAAAACACAAAATACATGAAACATGAAATTAAATTGGGGATGTGCAAAGATTGGGAGGGGGGGGGGGGGGGGGAGGGGTTGGGGGGGGTGGGGGGGGAGTCAGTCTCAGTCTATCTCACCAACAAACCTGTATGTCTTTGGAGTGTGGAAGGAAACGAGAGCACCCGGGAAAGCCTATGTGATCACAGGGCGAACGTGCAGACTCTGCACAGACAGCACCTGTAGTCAGGATCGAACCCGCAGCGCCACCGTGCCTGTTGGATTCATTTATTTTTTATATTTCATGTACATGAATTTACTTATCTATAAACAACTTGGGACAGTGGTGCATCTACTAATGCTAGTTAAAGATTAGCTTTCAGTTGACGGAGTACCACTGAATTTCCTGTAAAGAGTGGAAAGATTGTTCTCCACCCATTGCAAATGAAGTGACAATAGATGCTAGGACAGCCCCCTGGAGTGGGTCTCACGCTGCCAGGCTCAGTCTGAACTGAATTATACCAAACAATGCAAAAGGAAAAACAATTTGACTGATGCAAACTGTGCGGTGGAGCTGGTCTGTGGAGCATTGCACTCTCCTGAAGTAACCTGTTGAGATATCCTCTCAGTTTGATTTCATAATAACCCTTTCAAAGTCGTAACATCCTTCCCATTGATTCAAAAGCAATTGAATTAACAAAGGGGTTACATTTTCTGTATGTGCTATTCTTAGATTTTCAGAATGCGATTCTAGAGATTAAATTCTTCTCTGTGCTACACTAACAGATTTACATATAGGCAAATGTGAAATCAAATAATGCAAGAATGAATATGCTACATCAATGCATGCCAAGATATATAGGCCTGCAGAGGGGAGTTTAATTCTTTAATTTATGAAAGATCTTTGGCAGTTTTAAATCAGTTAGATTGTCTTCTTTGCATGTATGCATATGTATAGAAGTTAGGAGGTCATGTTGCAGTTGTATAAAAATGTCGGTGAGGCCACATTTATAGTATTGTGTTCAGTTCTGGGCGCCATGTTATAGGAAAGATGTTGGCAAGCTGGATAGGGTACAAAGAAGATTTACAAGGATGTTGCCAGGATAATTCTTGCCATAGAGGGAGTACAGAGAAGGTTCACCAGACTGATTCCTGGGATGTCAGGACTTTCATATGAAGAAAGATTGGATAGACTCGGCTTGTACTCACTAAAATTTAGAAGATTGAGGGGGTATCTTATAGAAACTTACGAAATTCTTAAGGGGTTGGACAGGCTAGATGCAGGAAGATTGTTCCCGATGTTGGGGAAGTTCAGAACAAGGGGTCACAGTTTAAGGATAAGGGGGAAATCTTTTAGGACCGAGATGAGAAAAACATTTTTCATACAGAGAGTGGTGAATCTCTGGAATTCTCTGCCACAGAAGGTAGTTGACGCCAGTTCATTGGCTATATTTAAGAGGGAGTTAGATGTGGCCCTTGTGGCTAAAGGGATCAGGGGGTATGGAGAGAAGGCAGGTACAGGATACTGATTTGGATGATCAGCCATGATCATATTGAATGGCGGTGCAGGCTCGAAGGGCCGAATGGCCTACTCCTGCACATATTTTCTATGTTTCTATGTTTTTATAAGAGGGTGTGAGCAATAGGGAGAGGTTGAGTAGGCTGGGTCTCTATTCCTTGGACTGCAGGAGGAGGATGGGTGGTCTTATTGGGGTGTATAATATTATGAAAGGAGTAGATCAGGTAGATGCACTGAGTCTTTTGCCAAGAGTAGGTGAATCGAGGACCGGAGGACATAGGTTTAAGGTGGAGGGGAAAAGATTTAATAGGAATCTGCGGGGTAACTTTTTCACACAAAGGGTGGTGAGTGTACGGAGCAAGCTGCCAGAGGAGGTAGTTGAGGCAGGAGCTATCCCGACATTTAAGAAGCAGTTAGACAGGTACATGGATAGGGCAGGTTTGGAGACATATGGTCCAAATTGCAGGCAACTGGGACTAGTGTAGCTGGGACGTTGGCCAGTGTGGGCAAGTTGGGCCGAAAGGCCTGTTTCTATGCTGCATCACGCTATGAGTCTATGAACGCAAAAAAAAAAATAATCAAAATTTGAGATGTCATATATTCCTATAATTGAACCTCCTCTCCCAATGATATGATGACAAATGTGGATTATGTGAAGAAAACAATGTGCTATATTGCTGGGCAGTACACTCATGAAAAATAAGAGAATGAGTGGGGATCTAAAGGTTTTTTCTTTCATTCAGAGATGTTTGCAATGCAGAATTTGCAGTTTGAGTAGATGGTGGATGTGGGTTCTCTCGCAACAAGCATTGGAATCGGCAAGGCATCGAAGGCTGCAGTCTACATGTAGATGAAGGGGCTGAGTAGACTTGGGTACTTGTTGGTCGGCATGGGCATTGTGGGCTGAAGGAAAATGCAGAAACAAAGAACTGAAGATGCTGGTTTACAAAATAAGACACAGAGTGCTGGTGTAACTCAGTGGGAATCTCCGCAGAATATCTGGAGGTCTGAACAAGGGTCCCGACCCGAAAGGCCACCTATCTATGCTCTCCAGAGCATGCTGCCTGAGCCGCTGTTACTCCGGCACATTATGTGTCTTTTTCTAAAGGATGAAGGATCTGTTTCTGTGCTGTATGGCTCAGTGAGGTTCTACCTCTACTTTGTGAATAAGCTGCAATCTCTTGATCCTAGTGGGTGAGTTATTGTGGCAAAATGGTGCCAGTTCTGTTCTGGAACCCTAGGCATTTCGATCATCACTTAAGGGCCTGTCCCACGAGCATGCGACCTGCATGCGGCAAGCGCGACCAAACCTGAAGCAGGGGCTGCGCGTGGGCCACGCGGAGGTCGAGTGATCCCCGTACAGGGCTGGTCCCACCAGCATGCGCCTGCATGCAGCGAGCGCGACCAAACCGGAAGCGGGGGGCGTGCGGAGGTCGAGTGAGTGACGTGAAGTTCGAGCGAAGTCCGCGGGAAGTTCGCGCATGACGTACAGCGTCAAGACGCTGCTTACGGCGTATGGCGTCGAGGCAGCTGCGGGCCGGCAGGCCGTTGCCGCGCGGAATTTCTGAACATGGTCAGTTTTTTGGAGCCCCGCACGATATCGGGCCCAGCTCCGCACAACTCCATACGGCTCCGGCGATCGAAGTGGGATGGCCCCGTGAGGCCGTACGGCTCAAGCGACCACGTTAGGTCGCGCTTGCCGCATGGAGTCGCATGCTGGTGGGCCAGGCCCTTTACAGGAGCACTGAAGATCTGACTTCACTGATGGCTGCTTTTCACTTGCAATTTCCAAACACCTCACTTGCCTTAACATCACCTACTGTTGTGCAGGGTCTTGCCATTTACCATTGGCATAGCTTCACAGAACTGGTTATCTGCAGACAACCTTTCCAAATGACCCACCTTCAAAGAGCACAGTTTGCTTGCTGCTGGCAGCAAGCTCTGGCTCAGTAATGCACCGTTTTATTCAAAATGTTTCTCTACCAAGGAAAAATGTTCTTCAACAGCTATATCAGAAATACATAAATCCAAACATTCCCAGTGGATTCAGAGAAAACTCGAGCCAATTATTATCTGCAAAATGAGTGATGGTAAAATAATGCACTTTTAGAAACAATTCAAACAAAATATTTCCAAACACCAGTTGTTCTGCTGAATGCATGTTTTCATAATGTGATTTGGCTGTAATTCAATTGAAAAATTAGGAATCTTTATTTGTATTATGCAGGCCAAATTGGTTATAATGTGATTTTGATCAGGAACAAGAAAACCGTTTAAATTTCAAAATGACAAGCAGAAAAAAAGCTGTCATAAGGGGAAAAAAAGCAAAGTAAGGAAAAAAATGGTTTCCATGTAATCTCCCCACAGTAAACAGACAGCATTCTCTCTTAGGGACACACTATGTCAATTTCACTATGGGTGGCCATATAAATTGACAAACAATCATAGAGTCATAGAGTGATACATCCTGGAAACACGCCCTTTGGCCCAACTTGACCACACCGGCCAACATGTCCCACCTGCCTGAGTTTGGTGCATATCGCTCCAAACCTGTCCTATCCATGTACCTGCCTAACTGTTTCTTAAACGTTGGAATAATCCCAGCCTCAACTACCTCCTCAGGCAGCTTGTTCCATACACCCTCCACCCTTTGTGTGAAAAAGTTACCCCTCTGATTCCTATTAAATCTTTTCCCCTTCACCTTAAACCTATGTCCGCTGCTCCTCGATTCATCTACTCTGGGTGAGGGACACTGTGCATCTACCTGATCTATTCCTCTCATGATTTTATACACCTCTATAAGATTACTCCTCAACCTCCTGCACTCCAAGGAATAGAGTCCCAGCATACTCCATCTCTCCCTATGGCTCAGACCCTCCAGTCATGGCAAGACCCTCGAAAATCTTCTCTGTATCTTTTCCAGCTTGACAACATCTTTCAGATAACATGGCCCAGAATTGAACACAATACTCTAAATCCTTTACTTTTAAATGCTTTATTGATACGTGCAATGATATTCTATTAAACACTGTTACATATAACCTTTAATATTTTTAGCATTAGCAAAAATAAACTTGTAGCTATTATGAAAAATGTTTTAAAAATCCGGTGTGAAAAATAACTTTAATAATGTGAGTCTGAAACTCTCTTGTCCAATCTTCCTTTCCCTGATTAACACAATTGCTTTTGTAACGTACATTTTTGACAAAGTGAATTTAATTTCTTTTCCTCCCTATCGGCAGTCTACGATTCTAATCCAGGATGGCAAATGTGAGGATATCCAAAAAGTCGAAAGAATATCTGCCTATAACATTGTTATGTTTTATTCATTTCAAGACTATTATGAAGGTGTAAATAATTTAGCACATTAAACCAAGAGCAGTTAAAATACCTTTTGATTTCCGAATGTCCAATTAAAACAGGTAGTGCATCTACAACTTTTCAATTTTGGTGTAAAGTAATATTCATCAATATTACTTTTCTTTTTCTTATATTATAATAATCAATCCTTTTTACAGTGCATTTGCTTGATTAAGTAATTTAATTTTGGTCATCACTGACTTTTAAGCATATGGATTACCATTTATTTAATTTTTATTGATATGATCATGGGCTTGCATGGGCAGCAAATAGCCTATTTTCAAGGCATTTCGCAAGTTTTATGTCCCTGGGATCAATATAATAATTAATAAAAACGCATTGCATCACCCAGTCCTTGATAATAGATGTGCTCTGTCCCGTTCAAAGTGCATTAAACGACAACACGGTACATTAATACAGGTAGTCCTGCTGTAATTCAATAGTAACGTATATAAGAAACTCCATGTTATAGAATATTAATAACAAAATCTGTTATTACAACAGGGAAAAGGGGTTATGGATGTGTTGTAACAAGATGAATGTTCCCACAACAATTTCAAGAATAAAGGTCTTTTTAATAGCAACAAAGTTTATTTTTGTCTGCTACCTAAAAAATACTAAAGGCTCAATGTTACATTGGTTCATGGTGCATCTTTGGACAAGTATCAATAAAATGATTCCTTGCCAATTTCCATGGGCGCACACAGTGAAACCAGCAGACTGCGTTATTTGGAGATAATGGTGTCCAAAATGGATTACATGGAAACATAGAAACAGAAACATAGAAAATAGGTGCAGGAGTAGGCCATTCGGCCCTTCGAGCCTGCACCGCCATTCAATATGATCATGGCTGATCATCCAACTCAGTATCCTGTACCTGCCTTCTCTCCATACCCCCTGATCCCCTTAGCCACAAGGGCCACATCTAACTCCCTCTTAAATATAGCCAATAAACTGGCATCAACTACCTTCTGTGGCAGAGAATTCCAGAGATTCACCACTCTCTGTGTGAAAAAAAGTTTTTCTCATCTCGGTTCTAAAGGATTTCCCCCTTATCCTTAAACTGTGACCCCTTGTTCTGGACTTCCCCAACATCGGGAACAATCTTCCTGCATCTAGCCTGTCCAACCCCTTAAGAATTTTGTAAGTTTCTATAAGATCCCCCCTCAATCTTCTAAATTCTAGCGTGTACAAGCCGAGTCTATCCCGTATTTCTTCATATGAAAGTCCTGACATCCCAAGAATCAGTCTGGTGAACCTTCTCTGAGCTCCCTCTATGGCAAGAATGTCTTTCCTCAGATTAGGAGACCAAAACTGTACGCAATACTCCAGGTGTGGTCTCACCAAGACCCTGTAGGATTAGGAGACCAAAACTGTACGCAATACTCCGGGGGAAACGGCATTATTTCACCTAGACTAATTTTTTTAACCAAGCCAGCTTTTTTTCTGACTGTCAATTAATAAAGTAACTTTAAAGTGCCCAATCGAAATCGAGCTATAATGAATTTGGCCTGCACAATACAAATAGTTTCCTTCGTCATGGGTTGCATTGTAACTTAGTACTATGGAGACATGCATTGTAGCTGAATGCCCTGTACTTCTCAAAGACATTTCATATCCTTTTCTTGTCTCCTGATTCTTCGTTGAAGTTAGTTCCTACTTCCTTTATGTCCCTCAAGGGGCCTTGTTTGATTTTAGCTTCATGCACCTTACAAATTATTATTTTTCCACTTGGAGTATCTCATGTCATCCAATATTGCGTACGGCGTCGAGATGGTGTGTACGTCCGTCGAGGCGCTGCATACGGCCTCAATGTGGCTGCGGGCTGGCAGGCCGTTGCCGCGCAGAATTTTTGGACAGTGTCAGCTTTTCAGAGCCCCGCGCGATGTCGGGATCAGCCCCGAACAACTCCATACGGCTCCGGCGATCGAAGTGGGACCGGCCCTGCGAGGCCGTACAGCTCAAGCGGCCACGTTAGGTCGCGTTTGCCGCATGGAGTCGCATGCTGGTGGGACCGGCCCTTTAGGATGTTATGCTATAGTTGTACAGGACATTTGGAGTATTTTGTCCAGTATTGATCAACCTGCTATAGGAGAGATGTTGTTAAGCTGGATAGAGTGCAGAACAAATATTTGGGAATACTGCCAGGTCTTGGGGGCCTGGGCTATAGGGAGAGGTTGGGCAAGCTAAGACTTTATTCTTTGGAGCACAGGAGAATGAGGAATGATCTTATAGAGGTGTATACGATCATGAGGGAAACAGATAAAGTAAATGCGCAGTCTTTTACCCAGAATAGGATTCAAGAACTTGGGGACATAGGTTTAAGGTGAGAGGGGAAAGATTTAAGACAAAAATGAGGGGCAACTTTTTCACACAGAAGGTGGTGAGTATATGGAACGAGCAGTCAAATGAAGTAGTTGAGGAAGGTACCATAATGATATTTCACAAACATTTGGACAGGTGCACAGATAGGAAGGTTTTAGAGGGATATTGGTCAAACACAGGCAGGTGGGACCAGTGTAGATGGGCTTCTTGGTCAGGATGGGGAAGTTGGGCAGAAGGGCCTTTTTCCATTCTCTATGATTCTATGGCCATGAGTATGATATGTGCCAGACAGAGACAAGTTTCACTAGCTCAGTTAAGCAAATTGGTCAGCATGGATGAGTTGGGCTGAAGGGCCTGCATCTGTGCTGTACAGCCCCTTGACTCTGATGTTATGACTGCTGGTGAAGATACTAACATTATAGCAACACCGAGAAGAGGTTGGAAATTAAGCATGGAATGGTTCTCGAAGGTAAATTGAGTATAGAAGTTGGGATGTAATGTTAAAATTGTACAAGGCATTGGTGAGGCCAATTCTGGAGTATGGTGTACAATTCTGGTCGCCTAATTATAGGAAGGATGTCAACAAAATAGAGAGAGTGCAGAGGAGATTTACTAGAATGTTGCCTGGGTTTCAGCAACTAAGTTACAGAGAAAGGTTGAACAAGTTAGGTCTTTATTCTTTGGAGTGCAGAAGGTTAAGGGGGGACTTGATAGAGGTATTTAAAATGATGAGAGGGATAGACAGAGTTGACGTGGATAAGCTTTTCCCATTGAGAGTAGGGAAGATCAAACAAGAGGACATGACTTGAGAATGAAGGGACAAAAGTATGAGGGGGAACTTGTTCACTCAGAGAGTGGTAGCTGTGTGGAATGAGCTTCCAGTGGAAGTGGTGAAGGCAGGTTTGTTTTTATCATTTAAAAATGAATTGGATAGGTATATGGATGGGAAAGGAATGGAGTGTTATGGCCTGAGTGCAGGTAGATGGGACTAGGTGAGAGTAAGTGTTCGGCATGGACTAGAAGGGCCGAGATGGCCTGTTTCCGTGCTGTAATTGTTATATGGTTAAATTATTCCATGGATGTCCACTGTTTGTGGGGAAATAATTTAACAGCCATTTACAGGATGGGTTTAACATCGGAAAAGAAGATAAAAGCCAAAAATTACTGAAGATAAAGCAGCCGAAATGGGGGAAGTTCCTATTAAATTGGCATATTCTGAAAAATCCATCTGTGAAATACCGTTTGAGCGTATTTTTTTTAAAATTTGTACATTTCCTAAAGGTTTTTTAATTTCCATTTCTTATTGGTAATTTGTAACGAGGATAAAATTTCCAATTAGGTCCCCGAGCCAACGGGAAACAGAAATGTGTTGTTTTGAAATTTGGCAATGTGAGAATTAGCATATAAATAGAGAATAAGTAATTCATTTTGTCTGCTGCTGTTTTAATGAAGACTTCTTATAAAAGGGTTAACACCTCTATTGTAATTCAGCAAGGGCCTGTAAGTGTTGAATGCTAATAATTGCCTCTGTGACTGACAGAACTCTGGGCCAGTCGCATTTAGAGGGACAGCAACATGGTTTATCGCTGGTAATATTATGTCAACTAATTATTTGCTAATTACATGTCATGATTCCCGTGTTAGCTGATTAAATAGGAACGCTGTCCCCATCTTGGGAATAGTAATGAAAGCAGGGTTAGGCCGAGCTGCATTGTAAACTCCCTGAGGGCAGTATTGTGTTGCCGCGTTCACAGATTGACACAAAAGGTGTTTACAATGATCTTCCTGCATTTAAGAAGCAGCGTGGAAACAGGCCTTTCGGCCCACCGAGCCCATGCCGGCCAGCGATCCCCGTACACTAGCACTATCCCACACACTAGGGACAATCTACAATTTACAGAAGCCAATCAACCCTACAAACCTGTGGAGTGTGGGAGGAAACCGGAGCACCCGGAGAAACCCACGTGGTCACAGGGGAAACATACAAACTCCCTTTAGCATTAGCATCCAGGAAATCAGCTTGCCCAGCATCACCAAGAGTTTTTAAGAAGGAACTGCAGATGCTGGAAAATCGAAGGTACACAAAAAAGCTGGAGAAACTCAGCGGGTGCAGCGGCATCTATGGAGCGAAGGAAAAAGGCAACGTTTCGGGCCGAAACGTTGCCTTTTTCCTTCGCTCCATAGTTGCTGCTGGACCCGCTGAGTTTCTCCAGCTTTTTTGTGTACCATCACCAAGAGTTTGTACTACAGTTTAGTTTAGAAATACAAGGTAGAAACAGGCCCTTCGGCCCACCGAGTCCGCGCTGACCAGCGATCCCCGCACACTAATACTATCCTACACACACTGGGGATAATTTACAATTATACCAAGCCAATTAGCCTATAAACCAGTACGTCTTTGGTGGGAGGAAACCAGAGCACTTGGGGAAAACCCACGCAGTTCATGGGGAGAACGTACAAACTACGTACAGACAGCATCCCTGGTCAGGATCGAACCCGGTTCTCAGGTGCTGAAAGGCAGCAAATCTACCCACTTGCCACCATGCCACCCGGTGAAGCTCTTGAAGGGGCTGGATTATTGAAGTTTTACTGTACATACAAGTATATGTTGCCTGCATTAGTGACTTCACTCAAAGAATACTTAATTGGACTCAAAAGCGTTGCACGTGCTAAGATTGTAATACGTTGTAATACCATATCAAGAAAGCATAGAATGTGCAGTTTGCTCCCACAAGTTGCATGTTCCAGATCCACGGCCACTTTCAATTTCAGAAAGTCCATTTGGACAACTGAGCGGCTAATCGAATGAAGCTGCACTGTCCATGGTCCTGTATAACCAATATTTGACTGAAAAAAACCTAACTGGTGATAGACAAAATAATGAATGTGTCTTAAAAAAAATAAAATCCCCAATTCAGTTTTTGTTTAAAGAAACAGCATGGAAATAGACTCCACCAAGTCCACACTGACCATCATTCACTAGTTCATACTGGGCTTCCTGTTTCTTATCCACTCCCTATGCATTAGGGGCCAACAGACCCACACAGATTTGAGATGTTACCATTTATTCCAAGAGGACTAGAATACAAAACAGGGATGTAATGCTGAGGCTTCATGAGGGGCTGGTCAGGCCGCATTTGTAGTATTGTGAGCAATTTTGGGCCCCATAGAGAAAATAGTGCAGGTGTAGGCCATTCGGCCCTTTGAGCCAGCACACGCCATTCAATATGATCATGACTGATAATCCAGAATCAGTACCCCGTTCCTGCTTTCTCCCCATATCCTTTGATTCCATTAGCCCTAAGAACCCTAAGAGTCTGAAGAAGGGTCTCGACCCAAAAAGTCACCCATTCCTTCTCTCCAGAGATGCTGCCAGTCCTGCTGAGTTACTCCAGCTTTTTGTGTCTAACTTTAGCTATATCTAACTCTTTTGAGTACATCCTGTGAATTGGCAGAGAATTCCACAGATTCACAACTTTCTGGCTGAAAAAGATTTTCCATATCAGTCCTAAATGGCCTACCCCTTAATGTTAAACCGCGACCCCTGGTTCTGGACTCCCCCAACACGGGGAACATGTTTTCTGCATCTAGCCTGTCCAATCCCTTAAGAATTTTATATGTTTCTATAGGATATCCTCTCATCCTTCTAAATTCCAGTTAATATATGCCCCTTCGATGCATTTTTTCATCATATGTCAGTCCCGCCATCCCAGGAATTAACTGAGGAAGGATATGCTGGCACTGGAGAAGGTCCAGAGGAGCTTTATGAGAATGATCCCAGGAATGAGTGGGTTAACATATGATGAGTGTTTGACGGCACTAGGCCTCTACTCGCTGGAGTTTAGAAGGATGATGGGGGTCCTCATTGAAATTTACCGAGTAGTGAAAGGCCTAGATAGAGTAGATGGGGAGAGGATGTTTTCACTAGTGGATGAGTCTAAGACCAGAGGTCATAGCCTCAGAATAAAAGGATGTTCTTTTTAGTCAGAGGGTGATGAATCTGTAGAATTAATTGCCACAGAAGGCTGTGGAGGCCAAGTCAATGGATATTTTTAAGGCCAAGATTGATAGATTCTTGATTACAATGGGCATCAGGGGGTATCGAGAGAAGGCAAAAATAGATCAGCCATGATTGAGTGGCAGAATAGACTTGATGGGCCAAATGGCCTAATCCTGCTCATCTCACTTATGAACTTTTGAATTTATGAAACTGCAGCATCCGGAGGAAATCCACGTGGCCACATAGGGAACATGCAAACTCTACACAGACAGCACCCAAGGTCAGGATCGCACCTGGGTCCCTTGCACTGTGCTGCCCAAATCTGCATATTATTTGTGCCTCCTGATGTTTTCCTTTGCTTTGTTGCTTGATAAGAACAGTATTTTTCTGAATCAAAACCAAAGAATAAAACAAAAAGCCAATGCAAAAAATGAATTACTTCTCAGATAATATATTACTCCCAGAACTCAGATTTTTAAACAAGTTTTATTGGTTGGTTATGAGGTGACATAAAGCAAGAGCATAAATATCAGACAATTTCTGGACTCAAACATTTCATTAAAACAGGAAATTAGCTGCATCCCAAAGCCATAAATTTTAGTTAATAGGGCCATAATTCTTTTATCAATTATTGTACCTTACTGTCTTTGATAATTCAAGTGAGAGAACATTGGAACATGTAAGCTAATCAATTTTCCAACATCAAAATTAGCTTGTCTAATACAATTAAGACAGAAAGCTGTATCTGGCAGTTAAGGTTCGGTTAAAACAAAAGCCAAGGGTTCCTTATTTTCTGGAGTTGTAACGATAATTTATGGTAAACACGCACTGAGATCCCGATGAGCGATGTGCCTGAGTCCATTTGACTCTTTGCAGCTGCACACAACATTTGTGCTATTCAGAATTGTGATCTCAGTGCCAAGTCAGCACTACTCAGGATCTATTTCTGTCTTCCCTTACGACATAGAAAGGGGATGTGCTGGTCGTCTCCATGAGAGCTGAAATGGAGCTGGCTCACACTGCCTTAAAAGTGGACGGCAAGCATCAATGAAAACTAAAGGGCCTATCCCACTTACGTGTCCTTGGCACGCAAATTACGCGACCTTGTGGTCGCGTTGAGGCGCACGGGCATCGTATGGCCGCGCGGGGCCGGTCCCACTGAGAAGCGCGGTGGGGTATGTAGTTCTGCGCGGCATCGCGCGGGGCTCTGAAATTTTTGTAGTGAACTAAATCTTCGTGCGCCAACGGCCTGTCGTGTAACTGACGGCCAAAGTGGGACAGGCCCAAGTCCCTGGCGCGACGCAACGTCTCACCTCCAACAGCAGCAGAAGCAGGCAAACGATCGTCGAACTCGGCCTGGGGCTCACGGCCGTTGCGGTCCGGATCCGCCCCCACTCCTACTCACAGAGCGGGGCCAAGATGATTGAAGATAGACACAAAATGCAGGAGTAACTCAGCGGGACCGGCAGCACCTCTGGAGAGAAGCAATGGGTGACGTTTTGGGTCAAGAACCTTCTTTTCAGACTGAAGAAGAGTCTCGACCCGAAACATCACTCATTCCTTCTCTCCAGAGATGCTGCCGGTCCCGCTGAGTTACTCCAGCTTTGTGTCCATCTTCAAATGACTTCGAGCGCTCCAGACTGCTGTCCGTACGCAGGAAATCAACGCGACCACGAGGTTGCGTAATTTGCGTGCCAAGGTCACGTAAGTGCGACAGGCCCTTAAGTGTAAGCTTAGAGTTGTCTGGAGGATCGGGGTTGTTGATGGGCCGATGCGAGAGAATTTCAAGGGAGAGTTAGATCTATGGGCCGGTCCCACTTATGCGACTTTTTCGACGACTGCCGGCACCCGTCATAGGTCGTTGCAGGTCGCCGGAAATGTTCAACGTGTTGAAAATCCAGTGGCGACCAGAAAGACGCTACGTCTCTTTGGGCGAATGAGGAGACTACTCACGACCATACAGGCGACACCCTGGCAACATGTCGCGGGGTGAAGCCTGTATGGTCGTGAACAGTCGCCCAAAGAGTCGTACCTTGTTCTGGTCGCTGCTGGATTTTCAACATGTTGAAAATTTTCGGCGATCTGCTATGACCTTTGACGGGTGCCGGCAGTCACCAAAAAAGTCGCATAAGTGGGACAGGCCCATTAGCTCTTAGAGCCAAAGGAATCAAGGAATATGGGGAAAAAGTAGGAATGGGATACTGATTTTGGTTGATCAGCCATGACAGTACTGGCTCGAAGGGCCAAATGGCCTATTCCTGCACCTATTTTCCATGTTTCTATGTTTCTAATTGGTTTGTTGCAGGAAAATATATGGGGTGAGGTAGAATGACCGACCAGTGATCCCTGCACATTAACACTCGTCCTACACACACTAGGGACAATTTAACATTTTTACCAAGCTAATTAACCTATGAACCTGTACGTCTTTGGAGTGTGGGAGGAAACAGAAGATGTCGGAGAAAACCCACGCAGGTCACAGGCAGAACGTACAAACTCCATACAGACAAACACCGGCAGTCAGGATCGAACCCGGGTGTCTAGCGCAGTCAAGCAGTAGCTCCACCGCTTCACCACCCTGTTGCCCAATACTGAAGGAAATCATTCAGCAATCCCACCACGAGTACATCGCTATATCCTTGCAAACTATTCCCTTGCACAGGCCTATCTACTCCCTTTTGATTCATACCCACAGCATAAAACATAGAACAGTGCAGCACAAGAACGGGCCTGTGGCGGTCCCTGGGGGGTCGGCCACTCCTTGGATCATCCCCCTTGCGTATTGAGGGACAGGGGCGTTGGTCTGCTACGGGTTTTCCTGAGGTCCCTCGGTGGTGTGTGCTCTCACTGTGTGAGTAAAGACCACTGTTTGAACCTGCCTGGCGTCTGGCCTTTTCCTGACCACGTCCAGGCCGCTACAGGCCCTTCGGCCCACATTGTCGGTCCCGATCATGATGCCTAGACGATCACTTATCAACCTGCACATAATCCATATCCCCTCCATTTCCTGCATATCCATATGCCTATATGCGCAGATATATCCAAAACTCTTTTAAATGCTATTAACATATCTACTTCAACCACATAGGGATGAATAACGAGATAACCCTCTACTGTAGGCGTTGCATGAAGAGGAGGTGATGGTCAGAACACTAGATGAACTTCTAATTGAACAGTGTGGGACTCGTGACTGGGCTCTTGTGCCACAATAGCACGTCACCAAGTATCTTGCTCAAATGGCCTTTTTTTGACCATGGTCCTAAATAACGAGTAATAGGTGTTACATATTCCCTTGCTGGCAAAGGCATCTTTCCAGCAGTGGTGATAGTGAACAACATGGCTGCACAACCCCTCTTTGTCCCAGGAGCTCCGAATACTTTCCGAACACCGTCAACACCATTATCCAGTTGTGTACATGTAAAAGGATTTGAGTATAGGAGCAGGGAGGTTCTACTGCAGTTGTACAGGGCCTTGGTGAGACCACACCTGGAGTATTGCGTACAGTTTTGGTCTCCTAATCTGAGGAAGGACATTCTTGCCATAGAGGGAGTACAGAGAAGGTTCACCAGACTGATTCCTGGGATGTCAGGACTTTCATATGAAGAAAGACTGGATAGACTCGGCTTGTACTCGCTAGAATTTAGAAGATTGAGGGGGGTTCTTATAGAAACTTACAAAATTCTTAAGGGGTTGGACAGGCTAGATGCAGGAAGATTGTTCCCGATGTTGGAGAAGTCCAGAACAAGGGGTCACAGTTTAAGGATAAGGGGGAAATCTTTTAGGACCGAGATGAGGAAAACATTTTTCACACAGAGAGTGGTGGATCTCTGGAATTCTCTGCCACAGAAGGTAGTTGAGGCCAGTTCTTTGGCTATATTTAAGAGGGAGTTAGATGTGGCCCTTGTGGCTAAAGGGATCAGGGGGTATGGAGAGAAGGCAGGTACTGGATACTGAGTTGGATGATCAGCCATGATCATATTGAATGGCGGTGCAAGCTCGAAGGGCCGAATGGCCTACTCCTGCACCTGTTTTCTATGTTTTTATGTTTCTATGTTTCTAAAGCGGCTGCAATCAACACTGAATACTTTCTTGGCACCATCACCAGCACTATCCAGTTGGATTTGCCTAACGTGGCAGCAATCTGGAATCAACACAGTGACCCCTTGCCTCTGTGGTACAATCCTACACTGAGCAATGATCTCACCCATCACACCTTTACTCAGTGAACCACTGTCATCAATCAAATCCGTGCGTTTAAAACTGATCTGATTAAATTGATACTGAGAGAATACAGCAGATCTTTCGCAGGGAATTGCACACTCAATTGTTGCAATCAGTCTTGCGGGTTATAGATATTTTACAGTGTTAAGTGATCTGTAAGTGACCAACGTAAAGGTTACGGGAGGCGAATTTAGTTTGTTAGCTAGAGAACAATGGGATGACTGAGAAGACCAAGATTGGTTTCAGGGATCTACATGACCAGAGAATGAAGCCCGGGTATCCAAATGAACTGAGCTAATAACGTCTTACACTGCATTGTGTGGATGCATATAGTTTTCTGCGTGATACATACTACATACATCAAGTTAAGTTGAGTTCTGTTAAGAAATATAGGGTGGAAACAGGCCCTTCAGCCCACCGAGTCCGTGCCGACCATCGATCTCCGCATTCTAACACTATTCTAAACACACTAGGGACTAATTCCAATTTTTACCAAGCCAATTAGCCTCCACACCTGTACATCTTTGGGGTGTGGGAGTATCCCGGAGAATAACCCAGGCAGGTCACAGGCAGATCGTACAAACTCCGTACAGACAGCAGCCGTAGTCAGGATTGAACCCAGGTCTCTGGCGCTGTAGGCAGCAACTCTACCGCTTTCCCAATTGAGTTGTATTGAGTTTAGTTTATTGCCATGTATACTGAGGTATAGTGAAAAGCTTTTGTTGCATGCTAACCAGTCAGCAGAAAGACAAGACATGTTTACAATTGAGCCATCCACGGTGTCCAAATACATGATAAAGGGAATAACGGGAATAGCGTTTAGAGCAATGGAAAGCAGTAAAGTCCAATCAAAGATAATCCAAGGGTCTCCAATGAGGTGGACATTAGTTGAGGACTAAAGTTGTGGTAGGATGGTTCCGTTTCCTGACAACAGCTGCAAAGAAACTCCCTAAATCTGGAGGTGTGTGCTTCCACACTTCTATACCTTTTTGTTCATGGTATGATATCCCTTATACAGCATAATAGGAAAGACATAGTGCAGGTAAAGAGATCACAATATAACCCAGTCCAGTGCTGGCAATTGGGGCTTCAGCTCTGTAGCCAAAACCATGAACTCAATTTAAAGGGGGAACCCTGTGTGAAAGAATCCCTAAGCCAACTCACCCTGCACGATTCACGTAATGCACAGCGGTCACTGGATGTATAATGGGTGTCAGCTACTTTCTCACAGGTCACAGATCCAGGGTTCGATTCAGATCCTGAATGCTGTTTTGTGTGGAGTTTGCATGTTCAAACCAAAATTAGTTTGGTCGTTTGAGTCGTTAGGGTGACATGGTGGTGCAGTGGTAGAGTTGCCCTTACTCCACCAGAGAACCGGGTTCGATCTTGCCTATGGTGCTGTCTGTATGGAGTTTGTACGTTCTCCATGTGACCTGCGTGGGTTTTCTCCGGGTGCTCCGGTTTCCTCCAAAGACGTACAGGTTTGTAGGGTAATTGGCTCAGTATAATTGTAAATTGTCCCTTGTGTGTACGATCGTGTTAGTGTCTAGCGATCGCTGGTTAGCATGGACTCGGTGGGTCAAAGGGCCTGTTTACACACTGTATCTTCTCAACTAAACTAAACTAAACTTGTGGGATCACTCTATAGGCCACATAGCTTTTATAATTGCCAACATGATTAACAGTGTGAAAGTACAACAAGAGTCTGCATTTATGTTGCACCCCACCCTACCCTTTGCTTGCCGTGAAAGCAAATGTATCATTTCAAATGAGGCAAGCCTCCTTGCTTAACCAGTTGCCAAAATCACTGCTTCTTTCTTAATGTTTCTGACAGCCAAAAAGAATAAATAATAAATAAAATTTTAACATTTTAGACATTTAACTAAAAGCCTAATTAAAACTTTTCTAATCTTCAAATGGCGCAGCGGTAGAGTTCCTGACGAACAGTGCAGGAGACCCATGTTCGATCCTGACTACGGGTGCTGTGTGTACAGAGTTTGTACCTTCTCCCTGGGTTTTCTCCAGGTGCTCCTGTTAATCCTGGCCAAATTGGACAGGCTAGGACACTAAAATTGAGCAAAGGCTTCTGGGCTGCCAGGCCATTTGGTCAATTTAAAAGAGCCTTCTGCAGAAATGGGACAATCTGCAGAATGGTGCCAGTTTGTCTCGAGCCTAGATTAGAGCTGCTGGAAGAGAATGGGAGCATCTGCAGATCCTGACAATTAGGTGCAAAATGCATAGAATGGATTGGATAACTGCAAACCAGACATACACATTGTAAATAATGTTGCAAAGCTTTACTTTGCTGAATGTTGATTGGATTAAGTATTGAGCCTTGTCTGGTTTTCTTGCATATCAGGGCACATGTTGTGATGTTCGTTTCCTTTGAGAAACACTGTTTGAATACAATGTATTAGTCACTGTATTGTTGGGTTAGGGAAATGTCTGTCATGAACGGGGTTAATCGAATCTGTTATTGGACTGGAAAGAGACCACCCACATGTGATTCGGCCCAAGAGGTTCGAGGACCTATAAAAGTCCGCTCCCACGAGGTCGTGTGTCGAACTTCTGGGAGAGCGCTTAGGACTGCGTGACCTTCTGGAGTGTCTCTGCTTGAGCTACCACAAGTGGGCTTGACCAGGCAGATACGAGGATCGAACCCGCGGTGGTTAGGTATAGTAGTGGAACTGCAATTGTATTTTGTCAAAATAAAGTTTAGATGCGCAAGTGCTTGACTCAGTGATTTTTGACTGAAACTAGACTGGGGGGAAGCTTAGAACGAACTATTTACATTGGGATCTCAACGGATCCCCAATCACAAGTTTGCGATCAAGGGTGTTGAGCTGTTTCGATCACGAGTGCAGAAATCGGGCCCACTGTGCGGTTTTCGCATTGATTTTCGGCACTTCGCGGTCGGGGCTGATGGATCATTCGCGGGCTTGGGAAAGGGTCCAATCGAGATCATTAGAACAGAGTCTAGCAAGCACATGCGGGTGTTTAGCACTCCTTTGGGCTAGGGGCCCATAAAACAGGGTGAGGAGTGGCCCAAAACGTGGTCATTGTCAGAACTGAACGAGGAGGAGGACACAAATGCAGGCTCAGACACAGGGCAGATCAGTCTTCGGCGTTTAATCGGTCCAAGTCAGTACACAGGTAGGCAAAACAGAGGCAACAGTACCATATAGGAGCAGGCAAGAACCAGTGGTCGAAAATACAGGCAAAGGTCGAGATCACAAGGTCACAAGATTTCAAGAGCTGGAACGAGGTGATACCAAGTAGCATACACCACGAACTGGCAATGGGAACTAAAACACAAAAGGCTTAAATACAGACTAGCAGGGGATAACGAGACACAGGTGAAACACATCAGGGCGTGGCCAACAATCACATGAGGGTAAACGACCAGACAGGAAATGGGACCTGAAACAAGAGGAGATGTGAGACACCAAAATAAAACAAGAATGCAAACTCTAATACTAAAAACCAATAAGAAACAGAAACTAGATCAAACGCGAGACCTGACAGTACCCCCCCCCCTCCACGGCCGGCTCCTGACGGCCCAGGATCTTCAGGATGTTGGCGCCGATAGTCCCTGATAAGTTCCGGGTCGCATATGTTGCGAGCTGGCACCCAAGACCGCTCCTCAGGTCCATACCCCTCCCAATCCACAAGATACTGACAACCACGACCACGCCGGCGCATCCCCAGCAACCGGCTGACCGTAAACACTGGACCCCCATCAAGGAACCGGGGGGGCGGAGGGGGTGTGGAGGCAGGGACCAGAGGACTCTCCTTAAATGGCTTCAGACGGGAGACATGGAAAGTAGGGTGGACCCTCATGGCACGGGGGAGTTTGAGACGAACCGCCACAGGATTGATGACCTTCGATATGGGGAAAGGACCAACAAAACGAGGAGCCAGCTTCCGGGATTCCACCCTCAGCGGTAAGTCTCGAGTGGAGAGCCACACCCTTTGACCAGGCGAGTATACTGGAGCCGGCGTTCTTCCACGGTCAGCCATCCTCTTGTAACGCGCAGAACTGCGCAACAGCATCTGACGAGCCCCATTCCAAACCTTGCGACAGCGACGGACGAGAGCCTGAGCGGAGGGCACACTGGACTCCTTCTCCACAGCAGGGAACAATGGCGGTTGATAACCATAGGCACACTGGAATGGAGAGAGACCAGAGGATGAGCAAGGAAGTGTGTTGTGTGCATACTCCACCCAAATAAGGTGTTTGCTCCAAGTTGAAGGGTTCTGTGCCACCAAGCACCGCAGTCCTGTCTCCAATTCCTGGTTAAGGCGTTCAGTCTGTCCATTGGATTCCGGGTGATAACCAGATGTAAGGCTGACCGTGGCGTCCAACAGAGAACAAAACTCCTTCCAAAACCTGGACACGAACTGAGGCCCCCGGTCAGACACAATGTCTCTGGGAAATCCATGAATGCGAAAAACATGAGACAGCATGACCTCTGCCGTCTTCTTGGCGGAGGGAAGCTTGTGCAACGCAATGAAATGGACCATCTTAGAAAATCTGTCCACTACAGTCATGACTGAGGTGTTCCCTTCAGAAGAGGGCAAGCCCGTGACAAAGTCCATGGAGATGTCTGACCAGGGGCGTGAGGGGACAGGCAGCGGATTCAGGAGGCCAAAGGCGGCCCGACGGGAGGTCTTGTTCTGAGCACAAATACTGCAGGCGGCGACGTACTCCTTAATCCCCCTCTCCATGGAAGGCCACCAAAACCGCTGTTTGGCCACAAACAGGGTTCGGCGGACACCGGGATGACAGGAGATCCAAGACGTATGAGCCCAGTGAATCACCTGTGAACGAAGAGACTCGGGAACAAACAGACGATTAGAAGGACACCCTAGCGGAGACTGAACACCAGCAGTTGCCTCGGAAACTCTCTTCTCAATCTCCCAAGTAACCGCCCCAACAAAACAGGAAGCAGGCAGAATGGGAGTTGAAACCTTAGGGGATGGGTCAGGATCAAACTGTCTGGAGAGAGCATCAGGTTTGCCATTCTTGGCACCAGGGCGGTAAGACAGTACAAAATCAAATCGATTAAAGAAGAGAGCCCACCTAGCTTGGCGCGAGTTGAGGCGTTTGGCTGACTTGATGTATTCCAGGTTTTTGTGGTCTGTCCAAACTAGAAACGGCTGCTTGGTACCCTCCAACCAATGTCTCCATTCCTCCAAGGCTGTTTTAACCGCTAACAGTTCACGGTTACCCACATCGTAATTTCTCTCAGCAGGAGAAAGCTTTCTTGAGAGGAAAGCGCAGGGATGTAATCGACCATCTGTGGGGGATTTCTGTGAGAGTACGGCCCCGATGCCCACACCCGAGGCGTCCACCTCAACCACGAACTGGAGTGACGGGTCAGGGTGAACCAGGATGGGGGCTGAGGAGAAGCTCCTCTTGAGTCTCATAAATGCAGTTTCTGCTTGAGAGGACCAAGAGAAAGGCACGTGGGGTGAGGTAAGAGCATGGAGTGGTGCAGCAGTGACACTAAAGTTCCGGATAAACTTCCTATAAAAATTAGCAAACCCAAGGAACCCCTGAAGTCGCTTACGACTGGAGGGTGTAGGCCAGGTGGCCACAGCACTGACCTTGCTTGGGTCCATCTGTATACCAGCAGGTGATACAACATAACCAAGGAATTGAACAGTGTTAACATGAAATTCACATTTCTCAGCTTTCACAAACAGATCATTCAGGAGCAAACGTTCTAGCACCTGGTGTACATGCTGCACATGGGAAGTCTCGTCTGGAGAAAAAATCAAAATGTCATCAAGGTACACAAACACAAATCGGTTCAGCATGTCCCGTAATACATCATTAACCATGCCTTGAAAAACTGCT
The DNA here is from genome assembly GCF_010909765.2 of Amblyraja radiata. Classification (NCBI taxonomy): domain Eukaryota; kingdom Metazoa; phylum Chordata; class Chondrichthyes; order Rajiformes; family Rajidae; genus Amblyraja; species Amblyraja radiata. The sequence continues at coordinate 94,732,415 of NC_045961.1, forward strand.
GGAGCATTAGTAAGACCAAACGGCATGACCAGATATTCATAATGACCACTGCGTGTGTTAAACGCAGTTTTCCATTCATCCCCGTCCCTTATCCTCACCAGATGATACGCATTTCTAAGATCTAACTTAGTGAATACTGCAGCGTCTTTTAACAGTTCAAATGCAGAGGAGATAAGAGGAAGAGGGTATCTGTTCTTAACAGTAATGTCATTGAGTCCTCTGTAGTCAATGCAGGGCCGAAGTGTTCCATCCTTCTTATCCACAAAGAAGAATCCAGCTCCTGCAGGTGAAGAAGAAGGTCTGATGATCCCAGCAGCAAGGGCATCGTCAATGTACTTTTCCATGGCGAGCCGCTCAGGTGAAGACAAGGAGTAGAGATGGCCCTTAGGAGCCGCTGTACCTGGCAGAAGGTCGATGCAGCAGTCGTACGGTCTATGCGGCGGAAGAGATGTGGCCTTGGCCTTGTTGAACACCTCCTTTAGGTCTAGATAATATAAGGGAACCTTGGTGAGATCTGGAAAATCCTCCTCCCTTGAACGGGGAGGCTGCCGGAGGGTGGTCCTGGAAGATCCCAGCAAACTGCTCCTTGACGGATCCTTCATAGACTCAGGAGAAGAATCATGCAGATAGATGAGTTTACAGTTATTCCCCCAAGAAATTACTTCCCCAGTACCCCAGTTCATGTGAGGATTATGGTAAGACAGCCAAGGGAGCCCCAAAACCAGAGGATGAAGAGGACAGTCGAGGAGATGAAAACTGATGGTCTCAAGGTGATTACCTGCCACGATGAGTTGAACAGGTTGAGTTCGGTGAATTACCCTGTACAGTAGGCGCCCATCCAGTGCACTAGCCTCCATAGGATCTTGAAGCTGTTCACGTTCCAGCTTCAATTCATCAGCCAAGCGAATGTCCATGAAGTTCTCATCTGCCCCAGAATCAACCAAAGCCTGCAGGGAGTGCCACTGGGAATGCACCAACAATTGTACCATCGACAATGGACGAGAGGAACGGCTCATAGGAGTGGTACAACTCACCAATGTCCTCTTTCATTGGTGAGCTTTGTCTTTTACTGAACAGCTGTTCAACAAATGTCCCAGTTCACCACAGTAAAAACACCTCATTTCCCTTAGTCGGCACTGCCGTTCCTCCGGACTGAGTTTGGCTCGTCCCACCTGCATGGGCTCCTCCGAAGATGCAGGTGGCGCTGTAGGCTGACTGGACCGGCCGAGAGGGAAGAAGTCCCGACTGGAAGGTGAAGGGCGACGCTGCCGCCACTGCTGGGAGGAGGACCGAACTGCAGCCGATCTCCTCTCTCGATCTCTTTCTCTGAGCCTAGCGTCAATTTGGATAGCCAGGGAAATCATAGACTCGACGTCGGAAGGCAGGGTTAGAGGAGCCAATTGATCTTTGATAGCTTCAGACAATCCATTGCGAAAAGCATCCAACAAAGCAGCCTCATTCCATCCACCCTTAGCAGCAACAGTTCGAAAGTCAATAGCAAAATCCATAACAGAGCGATTACCTTGTTTCATGGAGATCAGGTTCTGTGAAGCCTCTCGGCCAGGATTGGAGTGATCAAACGTGCGGGACAGAGCTTCCATGAACAGGACCGATGTCTGGCAAACAGGAGAATTCCGAGACCACTCTGCCGTGGCCCAAGCCTCCGCCCTACCCGACAGGTGCGTGATGATAAAGGCTACCCTTGAGCGTTCTGATGAAAAGGAAGCTGCTTGAAGTTCGAAATGCAGTCCACACTGAATCAAAAAAGGTCTACATTTCTCCGATTCCCCCGAAAAGTGTTCCGGTCTTGCCAGGTGGACGAATGGAGATGCTGCAGCAGCCGCGGCCATCGGAGCTCCTGGAGACACAGACAAGGAAACAGACTCGGCAGGCACAGGAGCCGCAGCAGGAAACAAAGAATTCAGCCGAGTAACCAGGTCTTCAAACCGAGAACTTAAAGTGTTCACCTGTGAACCGATGTCTGCCTGGAACCCCTGCTGACGCTCGCCGAGATCCCGGAACCCGGCGACGATCGAGGAGAGTTGACCCTCGTAATGCGAGATGCGCTCCTCTTGCTTCTGGAGCGCTGCACGAAAAGGATCAGAGCCCGCTGAGTCCATTGTTGGCCAGTTCGTAATGTCAGAACTGAACGAGGAGGAGGACACAAATGCAGGCTCAGACACAGGGCAGATCAGTCTTCGGCGTTTAATCGGTCCAAGTCAGTACACAGGTAGGCAAAACAGAGGCAACAGTACCATATAGGAGCAGGCAAAAACCAGTGGTCGAAAATACAGGCAAAGGTCGAGATCACAAGGTCACAAGATTTCGAGAGCTGGAACGAGGTGATACCAAGTAGCATACACCACAAACTGGCAATGGGAACTAAAACACAAAAGGCTTAAATACAGACTAGCAGGGGATAACGAGACACAGGTGAAACACATCAGGGCGTGGCCAACAATCACATGAGGGTAAACGACCAGACAGGAAATGGGACCTGAAACAAGAGGAGATGTGAGACACCAAAATAAAACAAGAATGCAAACTCTAATACTAAAAACCAATAAGAAACAGAAACTAGATCAAACGCGAGACCTGACAGTCATAGTTGGCAGATTGCAGCTGTTTTAACGAGAGCCCGACGCGCTTCATTGAGTTAGTGGTGGCCCACTGTCCAAATTTGGAATCCAATTAGTGGGGTTATGAAACACAGGTCTGGTCTACGTACTGATCTATCTTTGCCGGGAGCGCTGATTGGAAAGATGCGTTCTGAAAATCGGCATCGACTGCCAGCGCAAAGAGGCTGGTGCTGAACCCCCAGTGCCCAGCAGAGAGGGGTGTCTGCGTGAAGGTGTCTGAGTCCCTCCCTGGAGTGACGGATGAGGAACCTCGTAAAGGCATCAGGCTCGGTGGCTAGAGTATAGATTGGCTGGGAATACTCTAGTCCATTCGATTTTTCATTGGGCAATTTAGTTTGAATTAGAGCGCCCACATATGTGGAGTGGCACGCACGACAAACTAGGAGTCTGAGAATAAGGCTAGATTTGCAGAATCAAATTTCCAAATACAGAATTTCACATTTGCGATGTGTGTGTGTGTGTTGATGGTCGATCCAGCTCGCGGTTTCATCGCTGACGGTCGATCCAGCTCGAGGTTTTTCTGGCGAGTGCCCTCGAGCTTGAAGGTCGAAGACAGTCGCTGAAAAGTCGCGTTATTGGGACAGGCCCTTAAGAAAGAGGAACAATTTATTTGGACAATATCAGGAAACCCCTAGCAAACTGGAAGATTCATCTGAGGGTGAGACAGTGATTGAAGATACCGAGATAGATTTTTATGTAACTGAGATGTTTACCAATTAAACAGCTATCCCATAGGCAGTTCCCAGTAAGGGAAGGACTGGGTACAGCGGATTCGACCAGCGCAGTAAGTATGAATAATCCCCGTGTCACAGACGTCCATACTCCGTGGAAGCCCCATGAAATAATGGCAGTACTAATCAAAATCCCTGATAGAAACAAGTCACCTGCTGCCTTTATAGATTATTTAACAACCACAATTTGTGTATATCATGCAGATTCCCGGGATTTGTGGGAGACCATTCAACAGATAATTACTCCAGCGGAAAATACCAAATTTCTAGGATCCCTAGGACACCCAACTTATGAAGTCTTGGCAAACATAGTAGTGGATGACAGTGCAAGAGAAGAGGTTTTTTTTAATGGCCCTTGCAAACACGTTTCAGAAACCAAGTGATTTAAAACAAAATCTGGAAATAAATCCAGAAAAAGGTGAAGAAGCAGACAGATTTTTAGACCGTTTCTCAAAATTATATATGGACCAATCAAGTGACTTAGACTATCAGAATGGAGTAAGTTCCCCACAATATTGTGCTATAAAAACTGAAGATCATATAGAAGAAATTTGTAAAAGATCTTATGGCTGCCCAAGCAAACCCCTTAGAGCAAAGAACATTGTATATCAAGGAGCCTGTCACATCTGTACACAATTCGGTCCTTGGAGCAAGGATGCCCAGCGAGAAGACAGAATATTGTAGAATGGAAGAAATATCAAGGGGCTATAAAGAAAGTAAGAAAAGGAACCCAGTAGCTGGCGTCAGAAGGAATGGGAACTAAGGAGAATTGAAATGGCACAAGGGAGAGAAGAAACACACTTATTGTGCAGGAGGTACGGGAGTGGGGAAGGATCTATTGTACTAACTTGTTACTGAGTTTGTGCCTGCAGGACAGTATATTCAACAACATACTATCTGGGGAGTGAGGTAAAGAACATAACAGACCCCTTGAGAACGGGCAGAAGACAGCTCAGGTAATGTAGCTCCCCAGAAACAAACAGAAACAGGAACTAACAAGAAGAAGGAAATGATACTGTTCTGTCCCTTTAAGACAGGTCTGAGGCAGCCAACAGATAGAGAAAACTGCTCCTCAGTATCCCTACTCCTTTGAAACTGACATCAAGGAAGAAGAAAACTATACCTACCCTAGTGCTCAACTTCAACATCATCTAGCTTTTGACACCAGTGAAGGAAAGGAAAGTAACACTATCCAATCTTTCCTAAAGAAACAAGACAGACAACCTATGATGACTATTGGGACGAGCTCCACTTTAAAGAACCGAATCTGAATTTGAAAAAATACATTCCTCTGTGGTTTGGGGCAAAACACCTACTTTGCGTCTAAATTATGATTATTAGAAATAAATTGATAACAATTTGAATTCGGTCTCTAAATTGTATGGTGATGAATTGGAGGGACTTTCAAGTTTGAGATTTGGAACCGACTTGTGAGATTTGTCTTAGGAATATTTGGAGTTTGATTATTAATTGATAGTGTTATTGTCTCATCCCCAGACAAGCAGCCAAACATGGGAAGGATTATTCAGAGAACATCAGGAAGGATGGAACTTGGGAAAAATCTGGTAACATGGAAATTATGCAGGGAACATGAGAGTTGGAATTAGAAATGGTCAAAAGAGGAACAGTGAACAGCAAATCTTCCCTTTAAGAGACCATCTAGAAAGTACTCAGTAGTTAGGACAATAGTATAAGAGAAAGAACCCCTATGGACTGAGAGCCGAGCCAACATACTAAGGAAGAAGTACTGGAGGAGAAGTCTATTGAATTAGAAGGAGAAACGTGAATGGGTGTGGAGATATCAGAGTCGATGTATTTGACTGATGGATCTAAATTGCTTAACCCTTGATAGTAACGTGGCCTCTATTATCAAGGTGGAAAGAAATTGTCCCTAGATTTGGCATTCTTAATTGGATTTATGATGAAATTGACAACATATGGAAATTGATTGATTAAATTTGAACAGCTCGGAATTCCACAGGAATTGGAATGGAATTGTGTTATCGGCTACTATACTGTGGAATGAAAAGGATGAGATGGACACTGAAATTTAGAATAGTAAATTGAAGGCTGAGTCTGAATTTGGTTCAATTGAGCATTATTCATGGTTTGCTTTAAATATAGGTCATGCCTGTAGGCATGACCTATATTTGAATCCTCTGGACTGAACCCAGCTGAAATTTATATGAGAAACCATCATCAGATATACATAATATAACATCGTGTGAATATGGAGAGGGCTGTTGATCCTAGGATAGCATTATAGAACAGAATAGTAATAGGAGTACAGTGATAGAGTAGAATATAATAGAGCAGAATAGTGAAATGGAAAAGGGATAGTATTGCAGAATGATAGTGAATGAATGGGGAAGCAGTGGTGCATGAATGATAACTTGCTTTGTCCCAAGTTTTTCAGGAATTATAGGTTATAGGTTAGACTATGGAAAGGGAAGGAAGAATGGGCAACAACACAGATGGAGGGAATTCACGCCCACAAAAACTTGGGAGGTGAAGATTCATCAGACGGATATGGTGAAGCTACGCCCACATAAACTCGGGAAGCTTGACAAGATTCTGGGAAGAAACATCATTGTCATGTTGTTGTTAATAGATGGAGAATGTAATAGACACACATATGTATATCTGGTTATCTGATTATCTAACTACTTAGTTATCATAACATATGATAAAAGGAAGGAATGTTAATCCTGGCCAAATTGGAGAGGCTAGGACACTAAAATTGTGTAAAGTCTTCTGGGATGCTAGACCATTTGGTCAATTTAAAAGAGCCTTCTGTAGAAATGGGACAAGCTGCAGAATGGTACCAGTTTGTCTAGAGCCTAGATTAGAGCTGTAGGAAGAGAATGGGAACATCTGCAGATCCTGACAATTAGGTGCAAAATGCATAGAATGGATTGGATGAATGCAAACCAGACATACACATTGTAAATAATGTTGCAAAACTTGGATGTTGATTGGATTAAGCATTGAGTCTTGTCTGGTTTTCTTGCCTATCGGGGCACATGTTGCGATGTTCATTTCCTTTGAGAAACACTGTTTGAATACAATATATTAGCCACTGTATTATTGGGTTAGGGAAATGTCTGTCATGTACGGAGTTAATCGATATCTGTTATTGGACTGTAAAGAGATCATCCCCATGTGGTTCGGCCCTCGAGATTCGGGGTCCTATAACAGTCTGCTCCCACGAGGTCCTGTGTCGATCTCCTGGGAGAACGCTTAGGACTGCGTGACCTTCTGGAGTGTCTCTGCTTGAGCGAGGCTAAAGAGGGCTTGATCAGGCAGATACGAGGATCGAACCTGCGGTGGTTAGGTATGGTAGTGAAATTGTAATTGTGTTTTGTCAAAATAAAGTTTAGATATGCAAGTGCTTGACTCAGTGATTTTTGACGGAAACTAGACTGGGGTAAGCTTAGAACGAGCTATTTACACTCCAGTTTCCTCCCACACTCCATAATTTTAGGTTAATTGGCTTTGGTAAAATTGTAAACTCCAGAGTGTGCGTAGGGTAATGTTAGTGTACGGGGATCGCTGGTCGACGCGGTCTCGGTGGGCCGAATGGCCTGTTTCACACGAAATCTCTGTAGTCTAAGATGTAAAGTCTAAATCTCTTAGATATATTTAAGTATAATCAAAATCTTTAAAAGATCTGTGATCTGTTAGAATATGTGATTAGAAAACGTCAGCTATCCACTTCTCTTGAACTTGTTAGGAAAGCATTCCCTGAACCTCCCAAGCTGAACCCAGGTTTTCACAGCTAGCTTGCAGGGATGAGAGTAAATGGCAAAATTGCTGCTCTCATGGTCCAAACCAAAGCCAACAGCTGATTGCAACGTTGTGGACTCTGCTTTCATGTTGAGTTCTCAGGGGAAAATACACCGACACAAAAGCCATACTCTTATTAATGATCTAAAAGACCTGAGAATCTATTCCTTGGAGCGCAGGAGGATGAGAGGTGATCTTATTGAAGTGTATAAAATCATGAGAGGAATAGATCAGGTAGATGCACAGAGTCTCTAACGCAGAGTACGTGAATCGAGGACCAGAGAACATAGGTTTAAGGTGAAGGCGAAAAAACATTAATAGGAATCTGAAAGTTAACTTTTTCACACAAAGGGTGGTGGGTGAATGGAACAAGCTGCCAGAGGAGGTAGTTAAGGCAAGGACTATCTTAACATTTAAGAAACAGTTAGACAGGTACAGGGATAGGACAGGATTGGAGAGATATGGACCAAGCGCACGCAGGTGGGACTAGTGTAGCTGGGACATGTTGGCCGGTGTGGGAAAGTTGGGCCAAAGGGCCTGTTTCCACGCTGTATCACTCTATTTGTGTTGAAGGTGGAAAGTTAGCACGAACCACCGGGAATCACAGTTACAACTGATCAAAGTAGTTCTTTGTGCTGGAGGGAAGCTCTTGGACTATTCTGGAAAATATCATTGAAATCTATATACTGTAACTACTAATATCTTCCGTAAATATGAAACCTCTGCATGTGATTGTCGTGCCGGTCAGAAACAGAATGGAAACAAGGCAGAAACAGGACAGATAACCTATTTCGTATGATGGAAAATATCGAATGCTAGAGTGCATATCTTTAAGGTGAGAGGAGCAAAGTTTAAAGGAGATGTGTGGGGTAAGATTTTTACAAGGTTCCTGGAACATGCTACTGATGGTGGTGGTGGAGGCAGATACGTTAACGACATTCAAGAGACTTATTGGATAGGCATGTGGGTATGCAGGGAATGAAGTGCAGGCATCTAAGGGTTGGTCTTGGCGTTATGTTTGGCATATACATTGTGGATGAAGGACATTCTTGCTATTGAGGGAGTGCAGCGTAGGTTTACAAGGTTAATTCCCAGGATGGCGGGACTGTCATATGCTGAGAGAATGGAGCAGCTGGGCTTGTACACTCTGGAGTTTAGAAGGATGAGAGGGTATCTCATTGAAGCATATAAGATTGTTAAGGGCTTGGACACGCTAGAGGCAGGAAACACGTTCCCGATGTTGTGGGAGTCCAGAACCACAGTTAAAGAATAAGGAGTAAGCCATTTAGAACGGAGACGAGGAAACACTTTTTCTCACAGAGGGTGGTGAGTCTGCGGAATTCTCTGCCGCAGGAGGAGGTGGAGGCAGGTTCTCTGGATGCTTTCAAGAGAGAGCTAGATAGGGCTCTTACAAATAGTGGAGTCAGGGGATATGGGGAGAAGGCAGGAACAGGTTACTGATTGGGGATGATCAGCCATGATCACATTGAATGGCGGTGCTGGCTCGAAGGGCCGAATGGGATACTCCTGCACCTATTGTCTATTGTCTATTGACCTGGTTGAGTTGTGTAGGAAGGAACTGCAGATGCTGGTTTGAACCGAAGATAGACACAAAATGCTGGAGTAACTCAGCGGGTCAGGCAGCATCTCTAGTGGGAAGGAATAAGTGACATTTCGGGTCGAGACCCATTTTTAGACTGAGAATTAGGGGAAAGGGAAATGAGAGATATCGACGGTGATATAGAGAGATATTGGACAAATTAATGAAAGACATGCAAAGAAGTAACGATGATCAAGTATAGCTGGAGCCCATAATGGTCCACCCAGTTGTTCTAATTGAATGTGAAGACTAAAGTGTATGTTTTGTATATTCAACTTTCTTCTGCTGTCCTATTTTACAGCTAATCAGTAATGAGGCAGAAAGTATCAGGAAAAGGTTTCATTTTGTGTGGATTATTTTCATCTCCACTAGTATTAATAGAATCATACAACGAGAAAACAGGCCCTTTGACCCTCTGAGCCCACACGGGTCATCAGGCAGACATTTACGCTAATGTTACACTCATCCCATTTTATTTTCCCTACCTTCATATCAACTCTCCCCGGATTTCACCACTTACCCACAATACTTGGAGCAACTTACAGAGGTCAATGAAACTACCAATTTGAACGCTTTTTAGGATGTGGGAGGAAAACAGAGCATCTGGAAAAAAAACCCCTGCAGACATCAGGATAACGGTTCAAAGGTCCAATGCTGTTTTATTTGTCACCTGTGCAACTGCGCAGTGAGATTCCTTTTGCATATATTACACATGCCGGCGTTGCTATTTTTCATGCCATTATTCAAAATCCAAAGTCTGGTCTGCCTGCGCGCTCGGTCGGAGCAGTTTCCGCAAACCAACGTCCCTCTCCATCTTTGTGTCACGGGGGTGCCTCTAGCAGCTGACCTTGAAGGCGCTGGAGGCGTTACCCAGGTTCACCCTCCTACCGGCCCTTGCTCCTCGTGTCCGACGTCTCCAGCTCCCCCCTGGTTATGCCGACCGACGAGCATTCGGGAGGGTTTCCGGTCCCACTGACCAACGAGCCTTCGGGCGGCTTCCTGCTCCCGCTGACCCTTCGGGGCGGCCCCGACCGTGATGTGGAGAACGTGCGAACTCCACACAAACTACACACGGTGTGATCCAATCCGATCCGATCCGATCCTACTCCCGAGTTTCAATCATCCCGGCGAGAGGGCCTGTAAATCGGGACGTCCATAGCGGCGATGCGGAGGGTTCAAAGGGTGAACAAAGAGGAAGATGACTGCCTTCCATTACAGTGGGAAAGGTTGATTCCACTGTGGTGGATGTTTATGTTAAACTGTATCATGTATTGTGTTCTTTTTATTTATATGGCTGTATGGTAACTCAAATCTCACCATTTGGTGCATGTGACAATAAATGTGAATTAGGACTTGAACTTGACAGCACCGGAGTATTCATAAAGAATCCAGATCGCTTGAGCTCCACGAGCTATGTCAGTGTGTAAATGCCTTCGACCTATCCTACCCTCCCTTAAGTGTCTTGCCATCCCAACTTCATAATTTACATTTTCACAGAGCAAGGGCATATCGTTCAATACTAGTTACAGAGAAAATAATTGCATGGCAAGTTTATATTTGCCACAAAAAAAAACAAATTTCATAATACAAAAAAGGAAGGACACAAAGGGATTTTTCATAAATATTAATGCAGGCAGAGAGATAATTAAATTCGCAAATCAATTCAAACTGAATCTTTCAAGCAGTCTCCAAGAAAAGAAGCCATTTAAGTATTTTTCTTCCATCTGACCACAATCATCATTTATTTGACCTGATTGGTAATTAGGAAAAAAAGCAAAAAGGTTATTAACAACACAGTAATTATCAAACGAGCATTTTCTGACAGGTAGGGACGTGCCTGTGCGTATGAAACATTGTACCAATTAAGCAGCACCCATGCTTTATGCATTATGGCAAAAATCCACAAATGATTGACGTCATTTATTGTTTTTCAAAGCATCTGTTTAATTAGATAGCAGAGATTCTCATCAAAATCTTGTGGGTTTTTCCCACTATCTCTTCTAAAAGATAGCAGGATCTGCACACAATAATGTCAAATTAGGTGCAATTCAAGTATAGTAAGTATGGTGTGAAATTTGTGTTCAATCTTCTCTTAATTTTGAAAGGAAAAGCAGCAATTCCCAAAATATTATTTCTCATTTATCTTTGAAAGATTTAGATAGAGAATGGCAAATAAGAAACTGCCAACTAATATTTAATATGTAATATGTCATCATCCTTTATAAAGGAAAACAGATTAAAAAAAAATCTCTCTATGATAGCACAGATTATTATTGTTGAGAAATCCAGGTGGGGAACCACGAATAAGGTTTGGGGGCGGCACAGTGGCGCAGCGGTAGAGATGCTGCTTTACAGCGCCAGAGACCTGCGATTGATCTTGATCAAGATGCTGTCTGTATGGAGTTTGCACGTTATCCCTGTGACCACGTGTGTTTTCTCTGGGTGCTCCGATTTCCTCCCACACACCAAAGACGTACAGATTTGTAGGTTAATTGGCTTCGGTAAAAATTGTAAATTGTCCCTGGTGTGTAGTATACAGGATGATCGGTGGTTAGGGCGGACTTGCTGGGCCGAAGGGTCTGTTTATGCATTGTATCTCTAAAGTCGACAAGTCTGAAGTCTTATCATACAACAAACAGCTGCCAATAAACCAATCTGTGGTGGACTGATTGCTTTTAGATGCTTGTAGATGGTAGGGGTAATACAGGACCTGTGTAGAGTCGATCTTGACCTGTGCACTAGTGCAAAAGAAGGAATACTGGATCTTAGGCACATCCACATCACTTTTGATAGTTGAAGTCAACAGAAAATAGACACAAAAATCTGGAGAAACTCAGCGGGTCAGCCAACATCTTTGGAGAAAAGGAATAGGTGACGCTTCGGGTCGAGACCCTGCTTCAGGCATCTTGGGTCAACAGCAATATCTCAATATCTTCCTTTTCACACAATCACACCTAGACTTTATCCCAGTGAATTATGAAGTCTGGGAAGAAGTGCAATGCTAAGCTGGTGTTATGAGTTTCAGATTCAACAGGTCACCAAAAACACACGGCATTTCTCCAAATGATTCCGTGGACTCATTTTGACATAAAAATACCTACCTTGCCACTTGTCACAAAATTGGCATTGCAAATTGGGTACTCAGTATGAAACCCATCAACTTTAATTTCCATTGAAACAAACTGTGGATGGGTTGCTGTTATAGAAACAAGCAACTAATCCACAATGCCAGTTACATAACCGAGTAGGACGTTGGCCATTTAGTCCACGTTCATTTAACTTGACTTGCCTTGAATGAAATCATTATATAATGGCATATAATGCTATTTTGAAAAAATGTTATAATGAGGGGCATTAATGGCAGGGAAACGTTATTTATTCCACAGCCAGACGTTAACATGATGGGCGGAAGCAATTATAGTACTCAAGGTGGCATATAACGATGCCATGAGAACACTGCTAAGGAAACCTGGATGGTGTAGTGCCAGTAATATGTTTGTGGCTGCAGGAGTCAGTACTTTAGAAGCTATCCTAAGAAATCACATGTGTAAATTCATTTGCAGGATAAATAACTCTAAAAATGTAATTATTGTGGCCTTGTCAAACATAAGGGTTAGCACTACACGCTACGAATCCCAGCTGTGGAGACACTGGTATCGTTGTCTCATTGTAGGACATTGATCATTCTTTTAATCTGGATTTTTAACTCATGTATTGTGTTTAAAAAATATATAATTTATGCTGCTTTTATGTGGTATACTAAGATTTTATATGTACTTAATGATATATTTTTTAATATGCAATGCATTTTTTTTAATGTAATGTTGCCCCTTGTCTGGACCTCGAGTCCGCAATAATTATTTACTTGTTGTGGGCACAAACAACTCAAACTTTTCCAACTATTTAAAATTAATTCATTGAAAATCAGCAGCGATATCGGTCCACATTTGTGAAGAAATGTGTCTGCCAATCAAACTCTAGTAACTGGGGCACAGAATGGATTCTAATTATTTTACAATCAATGGATTGTAACGACTGATCATGTTAATGTATCCTTAGTTCCAAACTGTTTGAAAATGCCTGCACATATAAATAAATAGTGTATTGAAAGCTTTATCAGTAGTATACAAACTTAAAGCACACGGCATTGGGGGTTCAGTATTGATGTGGATAGAGAACTGGCTGGCAAACAGGAAGCAAAGAGTAGGAGTAAACGGGTCCTTTTCACAATGGCAGGCAGTGACTAGTGGGGTACCGCAGGGCTCAGTGCTAGGACCCCAGCTATTTACAATATATATTAATGATCTGGATGAGGGAATTGAAGGCAATATCTCCAAGTTTGCGGATGACACTAAGCTGGGGGGCAGTGTTAGCTGTGAGGAGGATCCTAGGAGACTGCAAGGTGACTTGGATAGGCTGGGTGAGTGGGCAAATGTTTGGCAGATGCAGTATAATGTGGATAAATGTGAGGTTATCCATTTTAGTGGCAAAAACAGGACAGCAGAATATTATCTAAATGGTGGCCGACTAGGAAAAGGGGAGATGCAGCGAGACCTGGGTGTCATGGTACACCAGTCATTGAAAGTAGGCATGCAGGTGCAGCAGGCAGTGAAGAAAGCGAATGGTATGTTAGCTTTCATAGCAAAAGGATTTGAGTATAGGAGCAGGGAGGTTCTACTGCAGTTGTACAGGATCTTGGTGAGACCACACCTGGAGTATTGCGTACAGTTTTGGTCTCCAAATCTGAGGAAGGACATTATTGCCCTAGAGGGAGTGCAGAGAAGGTTCACCAGACTGATTCCTGGGATGTCAGGACTGTCTTATGAAGAAAGACTGGACAGACTTGGTTTATACTCTCTAGAATTTAGGAGATTGAGAGGGGATCTTATAGAAACTTATAAAATTCTTAAGGGGTTGGACAGGCTAGATGCAGGAAGATTGCTCCCGATGTTGGGGAAGTCCAGGACAAGGGGTCACAGCTTAAGGATAAGGGGGAAATCCTTTAAAACCGAGATGAGAAGAACTTTTTTCACACAGAGAGTGGTGAATCTCTGGAACTCTCTGCCACAGAGGGTAGTCGAGGCCAGTTCATTGGCTATATTTAAGAGGGAGTTAGATGTGGCCCTTGTGGCTAAGGGGATCAGAGGGTATGGAGAGAAGGCAGGTACGGGATACTGAGTTGGATGATCAGCCATGATCATATTGAATGGCGGTGGAGGCTCGAAGGGCCGAATGGCCTACTCCTGCACCTAATTTCTATGTTTCTATGTTTCTATCCACATTTTTAAAATATGATGTTTAAAAATAGCACCAGCAAATGCACAATATAAAGAAATCAATTGCAGTTTTTTATTGTATTCTATTCAGGATTGTTCTGCAAAGAGTTAATGGAAAATTAATTCCAGCTGCATTATATTACCCAAAAGCATTTATATTTTTGGAAAATAAGAAGATTGTACACACAACTCATAGTTAAATAGCTCTATTAAATGACCTACCTTGTGTCATATATTGCAAATATTTTCTTGTTTCCATCCACAGCGTGCCTGCAGGAAAACAGAATACATTTAATATTTCTGAAATGAATGTGTATATAAAACTGGGACAATACTTCAAAGACGAAATTACCCCCAAAGTTGTCCACTTCATTTATTGTCCATTTCAGTGGAATTCATTGTTACAGAAGGCTGTGGAGGCCGTCAATGGATATTTTTCGGGCAGAGATAGATAGATTCTTGATTAGTACGGGTGTCAGGGTTTGTGAGGAGAAGGCAGGAGAATGGGGTTAGGAGGGAGAGATGGGTCAGCCATGATTGAATGGTGGAGTAGACTTGACAGGCCGAATGGCCTAATTCTGCTCCTATCACTTATGAACATATTCCCTCTTGATGTACTGTAACCAATTTTTGTCTCCTCTTATGAAGGGTGATTTAAATGTTCACAATTCTCAAGCATTCATTGAATAACATGCAAATTGGATAACATGCAAAACAAAGCTGATCATTGTACCGTGGAACACACAACAATAACGAACCTATACCTAAACCAATCCTATCTCTCCTCTGCTTACTGTGATAGGAAACCCAGCGGCATAGGAGAATATCCTTTTTAAAACTCCCAATCAGCAAATGTTCGGCACTCCTTCGGTAGCTCTCTAGAGTAAAATATATATAATGTTTTTATATCAGTAACATAGCTGTTCATTTTCTCCTATTACAGTTCAAAGTGGCAGCAACGAGACTGAAAATGGTCGCTTTCCAAGTCTGGATGAGCCTGGATCTTTATTCACTGGCAAAATATTTATTTTTTGATTATTTACAAATGGGAAAGAGCTAATAGTTTTATTTAGAAATTGAACTCCTGTTACAATGAAATTGGAATCTACTTATAATGAGCCAATCTTCTATTGTCATATCACTAACCGGTGAGATTGCCTTAGATTGACATAGAGTTGATTTCTCTTCCAATAAGATAATTTATTTTGGACATGGACAAAATTACTTAATTGTGCATTAACAAGTTGCAGTTATATCATTTATATTGTAGATAAAAATCCTAGGGGGTCATCAATCAGAACTTGGAAATCAATCAGGAAACAAAACAGGTAATATGGGCTGAAAAGATGAACTACGAGGGGAAGCTGGCCAGGAATATAAAAAAAGGACAGTAAAAGCTTATTTAGATATATTAAGGGAAAAAGAGTAGCAAAGTCTAGTAAAATGGATGACGGGGTGCCAGTGGATGTAGTGTATCTAGACTTTCAGAAAGCCTTTGATAAAGTCCCGCACGGGAGACTGGTGACTAAAATTAGAGCACATGGTATTGGGGGTAGGGTGTTGACATGGATAGAAAATTGGTTGGCAGACAGGAAACAAAGAGTAGGAGTGAACGGGTCCCTTTTCAGAATGGCAGGCAGTGGCGAGTGGAGTTGTGAATTTGTGGAATTCCCTGCCACAGAGGGCAGTGGAGGCCAAGTCAGTGGATGGATTTAAGAGAGAGTTAGATAGAGCTCTAGGGGCTGTGGAATCAAGGGATATGGGGAGAAGGCAGGCACGGGTTATTGATTGGGGGTGATCAGCCATGATCACAATGAATGGCGGTGCTGGCTCTAAGGGCCGAATGGCCTCCTCCTGCACCTATTTTCTATGTTTCTATGTTTCTATGATGAGGAGTAATCTTATAGAGGTATATAAAATCGTGAGAGGAATAGGTCAGATAGATGCAGAGAGTCCAGCAAAGGCGATTAACTAAACTACCTACGACTACCCTCGACCACCTCGACTACCCATAACTACATGGCAACCCCACTACAACTGCACATACGTCCACAGGAATATCGATTTTCTCCATGGCGACCAAATTTTGGTTGCAGAAAATTTTCAACATGCTGAAAAATTTGCGGCGACCATACTTTAAAATTTTTTTTATTTAAATTATTTTTTATTAGAAGTACGGTAAGTTACAATACTACACAACACATGTGTCTTAATACATTTTTTGTACCACTTCATTTTTTGAGCTTTAAGAAAAAGATAGAAGTAAAGAAAGTAAAGAAAGTGCGCAATAGCCGTGAAGGTGCAGGAGAGTGTTGAGAAAAGAAAGCCCCTTAGAAAAGAAGTTAGAGAAGGAAGTAAAGAAAGAAAGTAGACCCTAGAAAAGAAGGAAAAAGAAAGGAGAAACAATCGCTCTATTATAACATTAAACTCCGCAGAAAGGGGACTACCAACCAAGTCTGTTTTTGTTGTCTTTTTTTTTTTTTAACCCCCCGTTGCCAGATCCTGGTACCTTTTATTTATTTATTTATTTATTTATTTTTAAGATTACTATTGCACCTTATGCTTGTAATAGTTCCAAAAACGTAGACCACGTCTTTTGGAAGTGGTTTGCTTTGCCTGCTAAGAGGAATCTCATCTCTTCCAGATGTAGTGTTTCAAACATATTTGATATCCACATTTTTATTGTTGGTGTAGGCGCATTTTTCTAGAATTTAAGTATGAGCTTTTTTCCCATTATTAGCCCATAATTGAGTAAATTCTTCTGAAACACGTTTAGTTCAGGGTTACCTTCCGATATTCCAAAAATAATCCATTCTGGTTTTGGTACCAGTTTTATTTTAATTAATTTTGTAAAGATGTCAAATATTTCATTCCAGAATTTTTGTATTTTTGTACAAAAAACAAAAGAATGCGCTATGGTAGCTTCTTGACACTGACATTTATCACAGATGGGTGAGACATTAGGGAAGAGTTTATTTATTTTAGTTTTTGAATAATATAGTCTATGTAATGTTTTGAATTGGATGAGAGTATGTCGTACGTTGATCGAACATTTATGCACCTGTAGTAAGTGATTATCCCAGCTCTCTTTTGAAATTTTTATAGCTAATTCTTGTTCCCAGTCTCTTCTAATTCCATCAGTTGTGGGTATTTCTATGTTTAAAATGATATTATATAAGTACGATATTAGATTCGCTGATTCCGCCTTTGTCTTCATTGCTTCATCCAGTAAGTCTGTAGGCATATTATGATAGTCTTTTGTGTATTTTTTCAGATAATCACGAATTTGAAGATATTTAAAATATTGATTATTTTTCAAATTATATTTCAGTTGTAGTTGTTGAAATGATAGTAATTTTCCCAATTCATACAGATCTCCGAGCGTTTTGATTCCCATTCTTTCCCATTGTATAAATGATTTGTCTATAATTGATGGTTTAAACGATGGATTATTAACTATTGGTATTAAAAGAGATAGGTTTCTTAATTTTAGATTCTGTTTTATTTGTTTCCATGTTCTAATTGTGCTATGTATAATTGGATTTTTATTATAATTTTTGTTATTCAGATGTATTGGTGAGAGGAGAGTCACTCCTATATTACACGGAGAGCAGTCCTCTCTTTCCATTACAATCCAGTCCACCTGCTGGGCAGAATTGTCCAGCAGGTGAATCATATTTTTAATATTTACTGCCCAATTATAATACATAAAGTTAGGGAGCGCTAGACCACCCAACTCTTTTCGTTCATTAAGGTGTGCTCTTTGTATTCTATGGGATTTATAATCCCATATAAAATTTGTAATGTCTGAGTCCAATTTTTTGAGAAACTTTTTTGGGAGATATATAGGTATTGATTGAAATAGGTATAGGATTTGTGGTAAAAAGATCATTTTTATAGAGTTTATTCTGCCTATTAGGGACATCGGAAGTGTTTTCCAGAATTTAATCAAATTATTTAGTTTCTTAAGTAAGGGATTATAATTGGCTTTAAACATATCATGGTAGTTTCTAGTAATTTCAATTCCCAAATATTTGAATTTTTCTGTGGCTATTTTAAAGGGGAATTTCCAGAGGTGTGTTGAGTCTTTTGGTTTTATCGACATAATTTCACTTTTGTTCCAGTTTATTCTATATCCTGAGAAGGATCCAAAGTCCTCAATTAAATTTAATATGTTTGGTATATTAATTTGTGGTTTTGTGATGTACAATAGTACATCATCGGCATATAAAGATATTATGTTATTTGAGTGTTTTGTATTGTAACCATAAATATCCGGGTGTGTTCTTATTTTTTCAGCAAGGGGTTCAATTACCAAAGCAAATAACAGCGGTGATAGTGAACATCCTTGTCTATTGCCCCTTGATAATTCAAATTTCGTGGATAGTATATTATTAGTTAGTATTCTAGCCGTGGGTTTGTTATATAATAATTTTATCCATGCGATGAAGTTCTCTCCCATTTGGAATTTTTGCAATACTTTAATCATATAATCCCATGCTACTTGATCAAACGCTTTTTCTGCATCCAGTGAAATGATAGATAACTCTTGGTCATGAGATTTATGTGAGTGCATTATGTTAAGCAAGCGTCTCAAATTATTGAATGAGTGTCTCTTAGGTATAAATCCTGTTTGATCCTCATTTATTAATCTACTTACATACCTGCTTAGTCTTCTGGCTAGTGTTTTCGCTATTATTTTTTGATCCGTATTTAACAGAGCAATAGCTCTATATGATCCTGGTTCTTCTATATTTTTATCTTTTTTAAGTATTAATGTGATCGTTGATTCTGCTAATGTTTCAGGTAAGCTTTGCTCTTTAAAAGCATATGTATACATTTTCTGTAAGCGTGGAGTAACTATGTCGTAAAAGGATTTATAGAATTCATTACTAAATCCGTATGGTCCTGGTGTTTTTCCATTCTTAAGTGTGTTTATTGTGTCTTCTATCTCCTTAGAAGTAATTTGTGCTCCCAGTTCCTCTTGTTCCCTCAGTTCTAATTGAGGGAGGTTACAATTATCCAGAAATTCTGAAACATTATTATTGTCTATTGACGTTTTAGATGTGTATAGATTCTGGTAAAATTGAGCAAATCTTTTATTGATATCCTTGGGTAGTGTTAATAATTCCCCTCTATCTGATTTAATCTTTAGTATTGCATTCTCTTTTTCCCGTATTTTCAATTGGCGTGCCAGAAGTTTGTGGGGTTTGTCCCCGAATTCGAAATGTTCTTATGCGGCGACCATACTGAGACCGCAACTAGAATGCGGGAACTTCTCGCGACCATGAAGGAGACTCACCAGAGACCACCAGCAATCATCTGGAGAGCGCAGAGTCTCCTGCACTCGCCTAAAAAGTCGCCTAAGTGGGACAGACCCATAAGAAACACAACTTTAAGAAACTACAGCATGAGATTTCAATAGAACCAACATTCCCGATGAAGAATAAAGCCATGCTTTATTACATGACCGGCACAAATGATGAAGCCAATTTTGTGTAAGAAGGAACTGCAGATGCTGGTTTAAACCGAAGATAGACACAAAATGCCGAACTGGCAGCATCTCTGGAGAGAAAGAATGGATGACGTTTCGGGTCGAGACTGACCCGTCTGAAGAAGGGTCTTGACCCGAAACGTCAGCCATTCCTTCTCTCCAGAGATGCTGCCTGTCCTAATTAAGCCAATTTCATTCCACTTTGAGTTATTAAAGCCAATACATGTTGCAATATATTCTGAAATAGCATTTAAAGAGGTGTACAATGCAATGTATCTTTAATTGCCTTTAGTCAGACAAATTGTGTTCAATCTACACTATTCTGACTATTGATTTTGCTGAATTTAATTCCAAGTTTGCTTGGCACATTATCAAGTCATAAAAACAATGGAAGTCCTCAATGTATGCAACAAATGTGGCCATTCCAGGCAAGGAGACGTGTGCTTATTACTATCTCTATTCTGCCTCTAACGCTCATCAAATACTCTTGCCTTTGCAATGGGAGTTTTACTTTAGAGAGAAGAGTCTTTCTTTACTCCACAGCTGTTTATAGGAATACATTTAGTCATTCAAGGGAAAGGGTTAAGTTTGCACAGAAGTTCTGAGTTTCTGAATGCGTTATCTCCGGATGTTGTAGTGGACACAGCAGAATATACACATGTGTGTAGGGATGAACTGCAGATGCTGGTTTAAACCAAAGACAGACACAAAATGCCTGAGACACTCAACGGGTCAGGCAGCATCTCCGGAGAAAAGGTCTGACGAAGGGTTTCAACCCAAAACGTCACCTATTCCTTTTCGCCAGAATATGCACATGGTCATCCTACAGAATAGCTGCCTACTTTGAAAACGAATAGGTGACGTTTCGGGTTGAGACCCTTCTTCAGATTGAGAGTCAGGGGAAAGGGAAATGAAAGATATAGACAGTGATGCAGAGAGATACAGAACACCAACATTAATTTATTCTATATCTCTCTTAATCACCGTCCATTCAATTGTTCCATATCTTTCTATAGCACCATCTATATCATTCAATTCCCTTTCCCCTGACTCTTAGTCTGAAAAACGGTCTGGACCCGAAACGTCACCTATTCCTTTCCTCAAGAGATGCTGCCTGACCTGCTGAGTTCCTCCAGCTTTTTTGTGTCTATCTTCAGTGTGAACCAGCAAACTGCAATTCCTTCCTACACATTTTGAAATGAAATGTAGATGTTTTGAAGTATTATTATTTTTCATAGCAAAAGGATTTGAGTATAGGAGCAGGGAGGTTCTACTGCAGTTGTACAGGGTCTTGGTGAGACCACACCTGGAGTATTGCGTACAGTTTTGGTCTCCTAATCTGAGGAAGGACATTCTTGCCATAGTGAAGGTTCACCAGACTGATTCCTGGGATGTCAGGGCTTTCATATGAAGAAAGACTGGATAGACTCGGCTTGTACTCGCTAGAATTTAGAAGAATGAGGGGGGATCTTATAGAAACTTACAAAATTCTTAAGGGGTTGGACAGGGTCGATGCAGGAAGATTGTTCCCGATGTTGGGGAAGTCCAGAACAAGGGGTCACAGTTTATGGATAAGGGGGAAATCTATTAGGACTGAGATGAGAAAAACATTTTTCACACAGAGAGTAGTGAATCTCTGGAATTCTCTGCCACAGAATGTAGTTGAGGCCAGTCCATTGGCTATATTTAAGAGGGAATTAGATGTGGCCCTTGTGGCTAAAGGGATCAGGGGGTATGGAGAGAAGGCAGGTACAGGATACTGAGTTGGATGATCAGCCATGATCATATTAAATAGTGGTGCAGGCTCGAAGGGCCGAATGGCCTACTCCTGCACCTATTTTCTATGTTTCTATGTTTCTATGTTTTTCTGTGTGAGGTTGACTTTGCAGGATCGTTTAATGGTGGGGATCTTGAAGTCAGGCATTGGAAAAGAAAGATCTGTCCCAAAAGCAAACCCATTCTAATGCTTCTGGATCAGTAAGTCAGTCTTTCAAAAAGTCTGGAAATAGCCCAGTTAATGAGGCGAGCTCCACAAATTCCCTCTCCTCTTTCACTTTCAATAGTTTCCACTCTGCAGAGCGAGACTGATATCTCTGCCCATAGCTTTGCTAATAAATAGCTGTTGAATCATCTCATGCACAGGAGGCAAGCATTCTCGCAAATGGGCTCTGGTTTGCTGGACAGAATTAACAACATCGTTGAACAACACAAAGTTGAACAAGAGTCCAGTAAGTCTACTGGCTGCCAAATAAATGAACAGAAGTAAAACATTTATACGCCAGTTCCTCACTCACTTCGTGACAAATTCACTTTGGAATTCGGACATGTTAGCAAAGATTTAGAAGGTTCCACTAAATGGTAAATCATTTTGATGTTGGTTAGGCTCCCAGTCAACTTTAGGGCCTTGTATTGCCTACTTTTTCCAACTTATAATTAGATTCTAACTTCCTGGTCCAAATGCATTGTGATTTGTTGGCTGCTTTGTTCTACTTTGCAGGACTACTTTCCTTCCACCTTCTCAACCTCTGATTTGGCTGCACCAGATTCAGATATGGTGGCTCACCGGTAAACTTGTTGCCTTACAGAGCCAGAGACCCTGGTTCGATGCTGACTACGGGTGCAGTTTGTACGGAGTTTGTACATTTTCCCTGTGACCAAAATGAGGAACATTACAGACCGTTATCCATTATTACAGACTGCAATCCACTCCAGAAGATCATCCAGAGATGGAATAGTGGCTTCATCCAGATGCATTGGTAGAAAAGGTTTAGAGGGATATGGGCCACACGCGGGTGAATGGGACTAACTTAGTCCCATCTTGGTTACAAAAAATGTCAGACATTTCTTATTGTGCGGATGTTTGATCCCTTCAGATTGCCCTCAATCCATTTTAAATTGCTGCCCACCAAAGCCAGAAGGTTGTCCACGCCAATCTCTCAGCAAAATATTTGCATGCACTGAATGGTTTCAGAGGCACTTCCACAACGTCAATAGCGTTCTCAATCACTGTGACCGACAGTCTTGGTGGACTATGCACTTGCTAGCTGTGTACATCTTCCAAATTCTTGTCAATGCTGGGATGACAGACGAATACAAAAGCAAGATCTATTGCTTACATATTAATAATGCCCATATTGATATTAAGACTGAGCTGGACAGAGGTACAGTGAAAAGCATTTTGTTGCGTGCTAACCAGTCAGCAGAAAGACAACACATGATTGCAATCAATCCATTCACAGTGTATATTATTAATTATTATTAAAGCTTTATTTCAGACACAGGTCCATACAACACATCAAACAGCACAAAGAATTACAAAGATACACTAAAAAATTGCATATTAGCCTAAAATATATATAAGCTATTGCACCAATGCCGTCTTAGCCTAGAAGTGAATCTATAGCAGCTTTTCAGAGGGCAGACTAGGGCTTCAATTATGTGGTTCTCTGACTTGTCCAGGCGACACATAAAACTAAACATCAGCTGTCTTAAGAGTGCCTCACAGGTTGGCACTCTAGTGGACACAAACAATTGACTGGCACTATGCCACCTAGGGACACGAAGTAGCAACCTCATTGCATCATTGTATGCTACCTTGAGCCTCTGCATACTCTTTTTCTTATAATTAGACCACAATTGAGCAGTATATAACGGTGTGATGTAGGTTCTGAACAGGGAACACTTCACAGAATCAGAGCACATATAAAACTTCCTTATAAGCATGTTGGCTTGAAGATAAATTTTACAGCGCTGTCGGTAGAGGTCTTTGTCATCCTTCCAGTCATCAGATATGACATGACCTAAGTATTTAATTTGCTCACACACAGCAAGAGGACTGTCTGACAAATAAAAGGTCGGAAAAGTTGATTCCCTGTCCTCAGCGCTTCTAATTACCATTATGCGGCTTTTCTTAGCGTTATACTTAATGTCATAATCAAGGCCATACTGAGAGCACACCTTCAGCATCTGCTGCAGCCCAGCACTATATGGACAGAGCAGGACCAGGTCATCTGCATACATCAGATGATTAACAATACTGTTGCCCACAAGGCAGCCAGTTTTTAGCCTATTTAACTGATTTGACAATTCGTCCATATAAACATATAAATAAAAATGTATAGATACATGATAAGGTAATAACCTTTAGTACCATATATGGATGAGAATATAAAACCCTTTGATCTGCCTACAAATCGTGAATGCATCAGACAGGGCAATAGTAGAACTGTGAAGCAGAATAATGGGAGAGTTTAATTTGTGGCATTATTTGAATTAAGACATTTTTAGCAAAAACTAAGTATCACTAAACGGTCAATCATAGAAACATAGAAACATAGAAAATAGGTGCAGGAGGAGGCCATTCGGCCCTTCGAGCCAGCACCGCCATTCATTGTGATCATGGCTGATCATCCCCTATCAATAACCCGTGCCTGCCTTCTCCCCATATCCCTTGACTCCACTAGCCCCTAGAGCTCTATCTATCTCTCTCTTAAATCCATCCAGTGATTTGGCCTCCACTGCCCTCTGTGGCAGGAAATTCCATAAATTCACAACTCTATGGGTGAAAAAGATTTTTTCTCACCTCAGTCTTAAATGACCTCCCCTTTATTCATGCAGCATGGAAACAGGCCCTTCGGCCCAACTTGCCCACACTGACCAACACGTCCCATCTACACTGACACCAATCAGTTAGATATATTTTAGCTTCCTGGTCAACTTTAGAGCCATGATCCAAATCAGACAAGCCACTCAAAATATACTCATACTCTTGTTTCAATATTAGATACTTCTCCATCAGTTTCACTGCCTCCTTGTAGCTACAGAAAAATCATAATTTATTGTCTGGAGAGCCAACAACGCATTCTCTGTGTTTGCAACAGTGTCTTTGTGTAGTAAGCATGATAATGCATCCAATGCATGTCGACTGTTCTCTTTGAATGCTCTGCATTCAATATCTTATGCATATTGAGACTGGAGACCACAACTGTAGGAATTGTAAACACGAGACCAAGAATGGCCAAGATGGGCTTGTTGTCAGTGACCAATGTGACTGGTGGAACATTTGATCCCAGATATGATTCCCAATGTTTCCTTTTCTATTCAAGCATACAGTTTCTTTGTTCAATTAGCACAAACTTAGTGAAGACTAGGTCCCCTGTCAATTCAGCATATGGATTAGATGATGTGACATTAGGTAACAGATGAAACTGCAAGCATCGTGGGGACCATAGGTAAACCTCAACTGTACAGGACAGTGAAGATGGTTGTCCTAGGTTATAACAGAACGTAGATTAACTGGGAAAGTGGGCAAAGAAATGGCAGATGGAATTTAACTGAGGCAAGTGTGAAATAATGTATTTTCGAAAGTTAAATCAGGGCAGCGCCAACAGAGTGAATGGGAGGGCTCTGGGGAATGTTATAGAGCAGGGAGACGTAGAGGTACAGAGGTACACAGTTCCTTGAACTGCTGCAATGGCTAGACAGAATGGTGAAGAAGGGGTTTTGCATGCTTGCCTTCATCGGTCATGGCATTGAGTATAGGAGGCTGCATAGTGACACAGCGGTAGAGTTGCTTCCTTAAGGGCCTGTCCCACTTGGCCGGCATTTGCGCCTCATTTACACGTCATATATAAAATAGGTCGATGCATCGTTACGCGCGACGTCGCGTGCAAATCATGCATCATCATGTCGTCTGGTGCGCGTGACGTCATTAGAATACCCCGCGGCACGCGGCGACACATGGCTACGCACGGTGACGTAACCATGCGTCAACACGCGATACACGTGAGATGTCGGGACGCAGCATGCGATGACAATGTGTCAGTGTGCGTACATAGAAACATAGAAACAGAAAATAGGTGCAGGAGTAGGCCATTCGGCCCTTCGAGCCTGCACCGCCATTCAATATGATCATGGCTGATCATCCAACTCAGTATCCTGTACCTGCCTTCTCTCCATACCCCCTGATCCCTTTAGCCATAAGGGACACATCGAACTCCCTCTTAAATATAGCCAATGAACTGGCCTCAACTACCTTCTGTGGCAGAGAATTCCAGAGATTCACCACTCTCTGTGTGAAAAATGTTTTCCTCATCTCGGTCCTAAAAGATTTCCCCCTTATCCTTAAACTGTGACCCCTTGTTCTGGACTTCCCCAACATCGGGAACAATCTTCCTGCAATGTGTCAGCGTGCGTACGCGATACATCACGCAGGTGGGGCGCGAGGATTTCATGCAGGACGAAATCCTGGAGCGCCGCACGATACCGCGCGCAATTCCACACTACACGCGTACCTCCACACATTGATACCGGTGCCCAAGAAGATCAAGGTGACGTGCCTCAATGACTATCGACCAGTGGCTCTGTGGTGTTGAAGTGCTTTGAGAGGCTGATCATGGCGCATATCAACTCCTACCTTGACAAAAACCTGGACCCACTGCTGTTCGCTTACTGCCACAACAGATCAACGGTGAATGCGATCTCGCTGGCTCTCCACTCTGCTCTGGACCACTTGGACAACAAAAACTCATATATCAGGCTGTTATTCATTGATTGCAGCTCGGCATTTAATCTAATCATCCCCTCCAAGCTGGTTACCAAACTCGCAGAACTGGGTCTCTGCGCATCCCTCTGCAATTGGACCCTCAACTTCCTCATTCACAGACCACAGTCTGTTTGCATTGGTGGAAATGTGTCAGCCTCGATAACAATCAGCACAGGAGCACCTCAAGGCTGCGTGCTCAGCCCCCTGCTGTACACACTCTATATTCATGATTGTGTAGCCGTACACAGGGCAAACTCCTTCATCAAGTTTGCTGACGACACCATGGTTGTGGGACGTATCACTGATGGAGACGAGTCAGAGTATAGAAGTGAGATCGACCGACTGACCAAATGGTGCCAGCACAATAACCTGGCTCTCAACACCAGCAAAACCATGGAACTGATTGTGGACTTTGGAAGGGGTAGGATGGGGACCCACAGTCCCGTTTATATCAACGGGTCGATGGTGGAAAGGGTCAAGAGCTTCAAATTCCTGGGCGTGCATATTTCCGAAGATCTCTCCTGGTCCCAGAACCACTGATCCAATCATAAAAAAAAGCACATCAGCGACTCTACTTCCTGAGAAGATTACGGAGAGTCGGTATGTTGAGGAGGACTCTCTCTAACTTCTACAGGTGCACAGTAGAGAGCATGCTGATCGGTTGCATCGTGGCTTGGTTCGGCAACTTGTGCGCCCAGGAGCGGAGAAGACTGCAAAAAGTTGTAAACACTGCCCAGTCCATCATCGGCTCTGACCTCCCTACCATCAAGGGGGTCTACCACAGTCGCTGCCTCAAAAAGGCTGGGAGCATCATCAAGGACCCACACCATCCTGGCCACACACTCATCTCTCCGCTACCTGAAATCTGCATCAACGAAGTTCAGGA
Source organism: Amblyraja radiata (assembly GCF_010909765.2). Taxonomy (NCBI): domain Eukaryota; kingdom Metazoa; phylum Chordata; class Chondrichthyes; order Rajiformes; family Rajidae; genus Amblyraja; species Amblyraja radiata. Next base: position 94,759,371 of record NC_045961.1, read on the forward strand.
ATAGCTGCTTCCCCACAGACTATTAAACTCAACTCAAACAAATTCTGAACTTTAATTAGCCTATTGCACTTTATATGTTTATTTATGTGTGTGTGTATATATATATATTTATATATACTAGACCAAGTGCAGACCCGTTGGGTCTGTACCCCCAACGTGCGGTTGTGGGGGGGGGGGAGGCGGCATGCAGCATCACACACTAACTTCCCCCCCCGCACTCATGCTAATAGAGGGGAGGAGGGGGGAGAGAGAGAGAGGGGGGGGAGGAGAGAGGGGGGGAGGAGAGGGGGGGGGGGAGGAGAGGGGGGGGGGAGGAGAGGGGGAGAGAGGGGGAGAGAGAGAGGGAGTGCTGAGAGGGGGTGAGATGAGGGGCGGGGAGAGGTGGGGAGCAGGGAGGGGGTAGGGTTGTGTGGAGGTGTGGGTGGTTTAGGGGAGGGACGGTGGGGGAGGGGATGGAGGGGGAGGAGAGGGGGGGGAGGAGAGGAGGGGGAGGAGAGGGGGGGGAGGAGAGGGGGGGGTGGAGAGGGGGGGGTGGAGAGGGGGGGAGGAGAGGGGGCGAGGAGAGGGGGGAGGAGAGGGGGGGGGGAGGAGAGGGGGGGAGGAGAGGGGGGGGGAGGAGAGGGGGGGAGGAGAGGGGGGGGAGGAGAGGGGGGGGAGGAGAGGGGGGAGGAGAGGGGGGAGGAGAGGGGGGGGAGGAGAGGGGGGGAGGAGAGGGGGGGAGGAGAGGGGGAGGGGGAGGGGGGGAGGGGGGGGGGAGGGGGGGGAGGGGGGGGGGGGGGGGAGGAGAGGGGGGGAGGGGGGGGGAGAGGGGAGGAGAGGAGAGGAGGGGGGGGGAGAGGGGAGGGGAGGGGAGGAGAGGAGAGGAGAGGAGAGGGGGAGAGGAGAGGGGGAGAGGAGAGGGGGAGAGGAGAGGGAGGGGGGAGAGGAGAGGGAGGGGGGAGAGGAAAGGGGGGGGGGGGGGGGGAGAGGAGAGGGAGGGGGGAGAGGAGAAGGAGGGGGGGGGAGAGAGAGTGCCTTTTTACTTCAACCCAAACCCAAACAACCATTTGCAGGCAGTGCTTTTTTACCTCTAACCATATTTTCAAACCAAATTAAGGGTACTCACAGTGCTGTAGACATTTGTCAGTGTCATTCACAGCTCTGATTGAGGCACACCACTTGCAGAGACTGATTGAGGCACACCACTTGCAGAGACTGATTGAGGCACACCACTTCCTGGTTTTATATTCCCTCCCTCTCCCTCCAGCGAGGGCAGCAGAGAGAATGGGGAATGTTGTAAAAACATTAATATCTCTGTCAATTTTCATTGACAGGAAAAATCCTCGGCACACATGCGGCGGAGGGGGGCTCTGAGCGAGGTGGCCAAAAATGACGGTCGTAGGTGGCGGCGTACTCTCGGAAACCGCAGCACAGAAAGCCAAAACCGGTCAAGAACAGAGTTTTAGTAATATATATATATATATATATATATATATACAGTGGTATGTGGACATACTGATCTGTTCTGTATTATTTATGCCTGCAATATTCTGTTGTGCTGAAAGCAAAGCAAGAATTTAATTGTCCTATCTGGGGCACATGACAATAAACTCTCTTGACTCTTGAATCTTGAATCACTCCTCCACGCCTCTCCATGCGCCTGTCCTGCGCTACCCACACGCTACTTGTGCATCACAACGCGTCGACCTATTTTACATATGACGCGTAAATGAAGCGCAAATGACGGCCAAGTGGGACAGGCCCGTTAAAGCACCAGAGACCTGGATATGATCCTGACTACGGTGTTGTCTGTATGGGGTTTGTACGTTCTCCCTGAGACCATGTGGGTTTTCTCTGGGTACACCGGTTTCCTCCCACAATCCAAAGACGTTCAGGTTTGTAGGTTAATTAGCTTCTGTAAATTGTAAATTGTCCACAGTGTGTAGGATAGTGCTAGTGTACGGGGTGATCGTCGGTCAGCGTGGACTCGGTGGGCCAAAGAGCCTGTTTCCAGATGCTATCTCTAAAGTGTAAAGTCTAAAAGCAGTTGGGACAACATGTTACAACTGTACACGCCATCAGTGAGACTACACTTAGAGTACTGAGTGCAGTTCTGGTTGCTCAACTATGGGAAGGGTGTCATTAATCTGGCAAGCGTTCAGAGAAACTTCACGAGGATGTTGCCATGTCTGGAGGACATGGAGGAGAGGCTGGATAGGCTGGAGCTGTATCCACTGGAGTGTCGGACATTGATGAGTAAACTTTTGGAGGTTTATGAAATCATAAGAGGCGCAAATTAGGTGGATGGTCACAGTCCTTTCCTCAGGTTAGAGGTCTAAAACTAGAGGGTATAGGATTAAGATGAGAGGGCAAATATTTAAAGGGACCTGAGGGGTACGTTTTTCCGGGTAGAGGGTGGTGGGAATATAGAACAATGGGGGAGAAGACTCAATGGGAGGAGTGTGTGGATGATGGACAGGTGGCGTGGGAAGAAACAAAGTGAGAGGGGGCGGGGTATTATGGAAAATAAACGGTATGTGTGGAAGGATATTGTTCCAAATGCTCACTCCATTTCCTTTATTTATCCTTTAATGTGGGCCTTACAGAATTTTTAAGCTGCATTTTCTCTATAGCTGTAACAGTATATTTTGCACTGTTTCCTCTCGTTTTGCACTACTAGGGGTATTCGTGTATGTCTTGATTGTAATCAGGTATGGGTGGTTTACCTGGATGGCATGCAAGCAAGGTTTTTCACTGTACATGTGACATAGAAACATAGAAAATAGGTGCAGGAGTAGGCCATTCGGCCCTTCGAGTCTGCACCGCAAACTAAACCAATACCAATATCAGGATGAGGCAGTCTTGTTGAAGGATGGCTTGCCAAAATTGTAAGTACTTCCCTTCGACGAGAGGGTGCAATGAGATTTAGTTTAGTTTACTTTAGTTTAGTTTAGTTCCATTTAGTTTAGTTTAGAGATACAATGCCAAAGCAGGCCCTTCGGGCCACCGAGTCCGCACTGACCAGCGATCCCCACGCATTAACATTAACCTACACACATTAGGGACAATTTTACATTGATACCAACCCAATTAAGATACAAAACTTGTACATCTGGAGTGTGGGAGGAAACCGAAGATCTTGGAGAAAACCCACGCAGGTCACAGCGAGAAGGTACAAACTCTGTACAGACAAGCACCCGTGGTCAGGCAAAAACCTGGGTCTCTGGTGCTGTAAGGCAGTAGCTCTACCGCTGTGTCACCTGTGCCGCCATCATTGATTTGTTGAAAGCATGCAGAGTTTAGATAGAGAAATCGCTAACGTTAGCTGGTAAGTCAATTATTCACTTATCAATCAATTATAGCGAGACACGTGTTGGTAAACAAAGTGAGCTTTATTGAGTTAAACAAAGAACAGGTCACACGCGACTGGGGAGGGTTCCCCAAAACTCTCTATATATAACAGGGCACACCCCAAAACCGCGTGACGACTTCTTCCCGCCAAATCTAGTCACGTGACCCTGCCAGTCCTAGGGACGAGGATTCGCCCAATAAGTGGCCTAACCACCAGGTGGCGCCACACAATCATCATTCAACTCGTTTTCACCAAGCACACAGCTAACAATGGCCAGTTTCCTTTGTCCAAAGATGTACAGGTATATACTGTAGGTTAATTGGCTTGGTATAAATGTAAATTGTCCATAGTGTGTGTAGGATAGTGTTAATGTAAAGGGGATCGATGGTTGGTGCGGACTCGGCAGGAGGAAAGGCCTGTTCCTGCTCTGCATCTCTAAACTAAACTAAACTAAAAGGTTGTGGGGAATACTTGGTGGCCTCGACACCAAACAAAACCCATCCCTTTGCCTCTACAGATGTTCCTTGGCCTGCCGAGTTCCTCCAGCAGTATGTTTTATTGTTTGCTCCATATCTACTACAGCATCTACAGTCTATTGTGCCTCCTGTTCTTCGATTGTATGTTTCGTGGTGCAAGTGAATAAAGAAATCAATGGCGATGACAACTGTTAACGCTCTGCATTAAATATTCAAACCAAAGGTAAATAGAGGAATTGGATACCTCCTCAGAGAACACAAATTCAAAATGTGCTTAAAGGATTCCTTTAATTTTGTTTGTTCTATGCATGTGACCTGAACATCTTTAGCAAGCTCATGAGCAGGTGCTAATGAAACAGTTCATATCAATATGGAATGAATGATATGGATGGGAAAGGAATGGAGGGTTATGGTCTGAGCGCAGGTATATGGGACTAGGGGAGACTATGTGTTCGGCACGGACTAGAGGGGTCGAGATGGCCTGTTTCCATGCTGTAATTGTTATATGGTTATATGGTTATATGGTTATTGAGGTGTATAAAATCACGAGAGGAATAAATCGGGTAGATGCACAGTGTCTCTTGCCCAAGAGTCATCATGGGAACCACTCTGTCCAAGAGGCTTTGTGCATCTACCCGATCTATTCCTCTCATGATTTTGTACATCTCTCTAAGATCACTCCTCATCCTCCTGCGCTCCAACGATCAGTAGCCCAGCCTACTCAACCACTCCCAATAGCTCACACCCTCTACACCTGGCAACATCCTCATAAAAAGGATGATGTATAGTATTATGTGCTAATACTATTAGTGCATAGAGGTGTATGAAATCATGAGAGGAATAGATCGGTTAGATGCACGGAGTCTCTTACTCAGAGTGGTGAATTAAGGACCAGAGGACATAGGTTTACGGTGAAGGAGAAAAGATTTAATAAGAATTTGAAGGGTAACTTTTTCACACAAAGCGTAGTGGGTGTATGGAACTCGCTGCCGGAGGAGGTAGTTGGGGCAGGGCCTATCCCAACATTTAAGAAACAGTTGGACAGGTACATGGATAGGACAAGTTTGGAGGGATATGGACCAAACGCAGGCAGGTGGGACTAGTGTGGGACATGTTGGCCGTTGTGGGCAAGTTGGGCCGCAGGACCTGTTTCCACGCCGTACACTCTATGACTCTAGGACTCTAATTCAATTATAATCAGTGCCCCCGTGAGAGGGAAAAAATATGAGTATGAACAGTAAAAAAACGGTGAGATGGATGGCTGCAGTATATAATGTGTTGAGCATGCTGTATCCTTTGTTGTGAGTGGGTGGTGTATTCTGCAAAGCCAGCCAAAGATTGGAAAATTGATTTATAAATAAAACCATAGTTTATTCAGATGGGAGGTGAGTTGAATTAATAAATTTTTTTGCAATGCATTTCAATAAAATGATTTTCTTTGAATTTATGAAACGTAAGAATATCTTCAATTTTGCATTGTAGGGCAAAAGGAGACTTGACTATGTTCAGCTAGATAACCCGTTGTCTTCAGAAAATGACCTGTCAGCAAAAACTTCCCCTAGCGACAGGCTGCCACCCAATGATTAAACACTGAAGCACAGCTCATGCATTTTTGTTCCCGAGATTCCTGATTATTATTATTATTATTATTATTATTATTATTATTATTATTATTATTATTATTATTATTACACTTTGTTAACTTAAAATTGACTATTGCATTGGGCCTATACTTTATAAGGTTCTGGTCAGGCCACATTTGGAGTATTGTGAGCTATTTTGAGCACCATATCTGAGGAAAGATGTGCTGGCTCTGGAGAGGGTCCTGGGGAGGTTTTCGAGAATGATCCCAAGAATGAGTGGGTTAACATATGATGAGCGTTTGATTACAGCGAGCCTCTACTCACTGGCGTTTAGAAGGATGAAGGGAAGGGACCTCATTGAAATTTACTAAACAGTGAAAGGCCTGGATAGAGTGGACGCGGAGAGGATGTTTCCACTCATGGGAAGAGTCCAGGACCAGAGGCCATAGCCTCAGAATTCAAGGACATGCCTGTCGGAAGGAGATGAGAAGGGATTTCTTTAGCCTTTAGTTCTTTCGGGTGGTGAATCTGTGGAATTCATTGTAACACAAGACTGTGGAGGCCAAGTCAACCGATATTTTTAAGGCAGAGATTGATGGATTCTTGATTAGTACGGGTGTCAGGGGCGATGGGGTGAAGGCAGGAGAATGGGGTTGCGAAGGAAATCTATTTAGAAGATTGAGGGGGAATCTTATTGAAACTTACAAAATTCTTAAGGGGTTGGACAGGCTAGATGCAGGAAGATTGTTCCCGATGTTGGGGAAGTCCAGAACAAGGGGTCACAGTTTAAGGATAAGGGGGAAATCCTTTAGGACCGAGATGAGAAAAACATTTTTCACACAGAGAGTGGTGAATCTCTGGAACTCTCTGCCACAGAAGGTAGTTGAGGCCAGTTCATTGGCTATATTTAAGAGGGAGTTAGATGTGGCCCTTGTGGCTAAATGGAGAAAATGCAGGTACAGGATACTGAGTTGGATGATCAGCCATGATCATATTGAATGGCGATGCAGGCTTGAAGGGCCGAATGGCCTACTCCTGCACTTAATTTCTATGTTTCTAAGCCATTTAGAACGGAGACGAGGAAACACTTTTTCTCACAGAGAGTGGTAAGTCTGTGGAATTCTCTGCCTCAGAGGGCGGTAGAGGCAGGTTCTCTGGATGCTTTCAAGAGAGAGCTAGATAGGGCTCTTAAAAATAGCGGAGTCAGGGGATATGGGGAGAAGACAGGAACGGGGTACTGATTGGGGATGATCAGCCATGATCACATTGAATGGCGGTGCTGGCTCGAAGGGCAAATGGCCTACTCCTGCACCTATTGTCTATTGTCTATTATCTATTGTCTATAATTGTACATTGTCCCTAGTGTGTGTACTTAATGTTAATTTAGTGCGTGGATCGCGCTGTAACTCTAAACTAAACTAAACTAAAAAAACAAAATGGAGAAACAAAGGTCGGCAGGAAAACTAGATATTAGTATCCATTCCTTTTTTTCTCTTTCATGCTTATTATGTCTCTGTTGAAGACACTGCTGGAGATGGTTGAAGTATTACAAGAATACGTATAAAATCAGGAGGGGATTAGATAATGTGAGTGCATGACCAAATCTTTTACTCAATGTAGGGGAATCAAGAGCCGGAGGACATGTTCAGATTAGAAGGGAAAGTTTTAATAGGAATCTGAAGGGCATCTTTTTCACATAGGGCACATGAAATGAGCTGCCGGAAGAGGTAGCTGAGGCAGGTACCATGACAATATTTGAAAGACATTTGGACAGGTGCATAGGCAAGGTTTAGAGGGATATAGGCCAAATGTGGATGGGTGGGACTGGAGCTGGGATGAGGCATTGTGATCGTCATGGGCAAGTTGGGCCAAAGGGGCTGTTTCTGTGCTGTGCGCTGATAATTAGCACCGAAAGAATTTGGGCATCGCTCAGAGCACACAGAACACAAGACGGTTCATAAGATCATAAGTGATAGGAGGAGAATTAGGCCATTCGGCCCATCACGTCTACTCCGCCATTCGATCATGGCTAATCTATCTCTCCCTTCCAACCCCATTCTCCTGTCTTCTTCCCACAACCTCCGACACCTGGTTCCCCTTGTCCTTATCTGTTCCTATATTCCACCAGACCCTGCTAGCAATGGCTCAATTTTGAGCAAGTCCGGTCTCCTATCCACCTTCCTTTCACTGCCCCCACTGCAACACATGGCTTCACCCTTCCCCTTCCAAGCCACAGGAGGAGAATACAATCACTGACCTTTCAGTACCCTGTACCTCTTGAAATTGAATATAGTGTAGCCTCTGCTCATGGTGCTGTTAGTCCCCAATGGGGAAACTGAATACAGATCACTACACAGAGCATCTCCGGACATAGTGGTGAGCTTCCATTGCACATCATTTTAATTCACATTCTCAGTTGGACCTCTCCATCTTCAGTCCCTATATTGTTCTATTGAATCCCAAGTATTTAGTTTAGTTTAATTTAGTTTAAATTAGTTTAGTTTAGTTTAGTTTAGTTTAAATTAGTTTAGTTTAGTTTAGTTTAAATTAGTTTAGTTTAGTTTAGTTTAGTTTAAATTAGTTTAGTTTAGTTTAGTTTAAATTAGTTTAGTTTAGTTTAGTTTAGCTTAGTTTAGTTTAGTTTAGTTTAGCTTAGTTTAGTTTAAATTAGTTTAGTTCAGTTTAGCTTAGTTTAGTTTAGTTTTGTTTAGTTTAGTCTAGTTTAGTTTAGTTTAGTTTAAATTAGTTTAAATTAGTTTAGTTTAGTTTAGTTTAGTTTAGTTTAAATTAGTTTAGTTCAGTTTAGCTTAATTTAGTTTAGTTTAAATTAGTTTAGTTTAGTTTAGTTTAGTTTAAATTAGTTTAGTTTAGTTTAGTTTAGTTTAGTTTAGCTTATTTTGGTTTTGTTTATTATCACATGTCACACGCTTCAACCATGGAAATTATATCTTGTGGACCCTATTATTTCTTCTATTCCCAATAATGCCTCTACCAGTGTCTTTAACCGCATTCATTAAGACCTCCTTCACCTTGAACGATTTTCCTTTCCATCCATTCTACACCATATGTTGTAACCTTATCTTTTGTCTGTGCATTCTGGACAGCTTGATGGTGTTCATGTACAGTCTTTCTTTGACTGGATAGCACGCAAACAAAAGCTTTTCACTGTTCATTGACGTGACAATGATAAACTGATCCTAAACCTAATACCTTTTAATCTACCCCCTGACTTGGCCCTTCTCTTCTTGGCTGTGTCCTTCATCTTTTCTCTATCTTAAAGGTATCTCCAGTGTTTTCCCTGAAGTGATGAAAGTACTTTAATGTGAAACAATATATCTGTTTCTCCTTCCACCAATCTGGCTGCGTATTTCCACCATTTGAAGTTTTAATTTGTTCTCATGTTTCCTTATCACAAGGAAGGAAGCCATTCGGCCCATTGAGTCTCCGGCAGCTCTCAAATCAATCCCATTAAGTCCATTGCTGGAATTTAGGATGAGATGTTAGGCGCTTCCCCCTCCTGGTGAATGCTATGTACTTACCTTTCTCTGTTTCTCTCCCTGAGTACAGGCCTCGTGGCTGTGAGTCTGGAATCGAGGGGTTAAAGGCTCCTGTACCCGATGGGCCAAGCTGCGTCAGGTGACGGGTGACTCATCTGAAGTATAAATACCAGAGCTTCCCAGGATTCTCTCTCTTCTTCGTAGACTCTGACTGATGAGCAGACTGCTGGTGTGGGCCGAGGAAAGCCTGACCACATGGCATAGAACTTTGTGTACTTTCACCATTCCTTGTTAACAGATATTGAATTGGGACGGATAAGGGCTGACCTTAGAGTTTTCGTGTATTTTGGTTTCAGGGTTGTATCTCTTTGGGCAGGTTTTGGAGTCTCCGGTTCGACGGCCCATTGCGTGGCTGGCTGGAGCATTGTTAAATTGTTTGTCAGTTTATCCCCCCACCCCCCATCAGTCTGAAGAAGGGTTTCGGCCCGAAACGTCGCCTACTTCCTTCGCTCCATAGATGCTGCTGCACCCGCTGAGTTTCCCCAGCAATTGTGTGTACCCACCCTATCCATATCCCTGACTGGGTTGTTTAAATCAGGTTTGGGTTTTGTGTTCCAATGAATAATTAAAACAGTTTTTGAACCTGAACCTGGTTTTTGACTTGTGTTACGCGGCTCTGAAGTACTTGCATTCGGGAGTCGTAACAAAATGGGGGCTCGTCCTAAGTTTTGAGGACCCTAGACGTTTTTAGGGGGGTTTTTTGGTAGGCTTCTGGACTGAGGAAGTCTGTGTGTTGTGAGGGAATTTTTTCTTCCCTGTTTGTGGTAGCATTAGTGCCCAAGTTTTAGCTGGTGGTTTGGTGCTACATTAGAAATGGAATTTAAGGTGAAAGAATTTGTTGAGGCTCCTAGTCGGGAGTTGTTTGATAGATGTACGAAGGAGCATTTGATTTTGCTGGCTGAGAACTATGCCGTGACTATTGACAAGCATTCAAAGAAACACTCCATTAAATCGGAGTTGTGGGCTGCGTTGGTGGAGGGTGGGGTTTTGCCTGGTGGTGCAGACAGTCCCCCACCTTCTGTTCAGTCAGTTCAGAACATGGAGGCCGTCATTAAACTGAAGGAGATGGAGCTTGAGTCACAGAGAATTGCCTCTTTGTTAAAAGAGAAAGAGCTCATGCATGTTCTTGAAATGAAACGGCTTGAGCTTGAGGAGGAAACCAAAAGGGCTGAATTTCAGCTGCGGGAAAAAGAAATAGATAATTCCCGGGTTTCTTCTAGGGAACGGGAGTTTGATATGAGCAAGAACATCCGCCTGGTTCCCCCGTTTCGTGAGAAGGATGTGGACAAGTATTTCACAGTGTTTGAACGGGTGGCTTTGTTCTTGAAGTGGCCTAGGGACGTGTGGACCTTGCTATTGCAGTGTGTCCTTGTGGGTAAAGCACGGGAGGTGTACTCGTCTTTATCTGTTGAAAGCAGTCTGGACTATGAGTGTGTGAAGTCTACAGTATTAAGGGCTTATGAATTAGTTCCAGAGGCGTACCGGCAGAAGTTCCGGCGCTTTAGGAAGTTTGATAGTCAGACTTATGTGGAGTTTGCTAGGGAGAAGGAGGCACTTTTTGACAGGTGGTGCGCTTCTCAAGGAGTGAAGGATTTTGAGCTACTGCGGGCCTTGATGATTATGGAAGACTTTAAGAACTGTCTCCCTGAGAGGGTTACTACTTACCTTAATGAGCAGAAGGTGAATGAGGTGTCTAAGGCTGCGGTGTTGGCAGATGAGTATGTATTGACTCATAAATCTGATTTTGTTGGGCGATCCTATAGTTTTGGTGCACGGCCGGTTGATCGTGGTGGTGTCGCCGGTGGCAGTGTCAAAGCTGTTTCTGTGCCTGCAAGTGGCAGCACGTTGATACAGGGGGAGGTCCGAGCTGATAAGGTTGACGGAAATGTGAGGACTAATGAAGGTCCTGTGTGCTACTATTGTAGAAGGAGAGGGCACATGTTAAAGTCGTGTCCCGTTCTGAAGCAGAAAAATGCAAAGCCTGTGGCTTTGGTGGGTGCACAGAAGGCACCTGTCGTACCTGAGGTGCCTGAGTCTGATGAGTGTAGGAATTATTCTGCGTTCATCATGAATGGTTTTGTTTCTCTAGAGGATGGGGGTGATAGAGTTCCAGTATCCATCTTGCGTGATACTGGTGCTACTCAGTCCTTTATATTGGATGGTGTACTGCCGTTTTCTGGGGAATCATCGGTTGGGTCAAGTGTCCCAGTGGTAGGATTCGGGATGGATGACATGGTAGTGCCTTTGCATACCGTGCGTCTCGAGTCCGAGTTGGTTTCAGGCCGGGTAACTGTTGGGTTACGGCCGTGTTTTCCCGTTGGGGGAGTTTCTGTGATTTTGGGGAATGACTTGGCAGGAGGTAGAGTTTTAGTCACTCCTGAGGTGACGGCTGTTCCGATGGTGCAGAGTCCTGATAGATTGGCTATGCAGCATCCAAAGGTCTTCGCAGCTTGTGCTGTCACGAGGGCTATGGCTAAGAGCCAGGCGAAGTTTGAGGATGTGGTGGACCTGAGTGAGAGCATTTTTGGGGATCAGGATGATAGATCCTGTGTTGTGAAGGGTGTTTCTCCATCTCAAGATGGGATAGTGTCTGGAAATGTGCCGGTGTCACTGTCACGTGACCGGCTGGTTGAGAAGCAAAAGAGTGATCCAGGTTTATCTGATCTGTGCGACTGCGCAGTGCCTGAGGGGGATATGGATTCCACAGCAAAGGGGTATTTTCTAAGGGATGGCTTACTGATGCGAAAGTGGTCTCCCTTGGATATATCTGGGCATGATGATTGGAGCGTGGTTGATCAGATTGTGATGCCTCGTCGGTATAGGGACGAGATACTCGGTTTGGCTCATGATGGTCCTCTGGGTGGACATTTGGGGGTTAATAAGACGTATGACCGCATCTTACGGAATTTTTTTTGGCCAGGGTTGAAAAAGGACGTGAAACAGCACTGCGGGTGTTGTCACATTTGCCAGGTGGCAGGAAAGCCGAACCGATCGATTGTTCCTGCGCCTTTATATCCAATCCCTGTGGTCGGTGAGCCGTTTGAGCGGATTCTAGTTGATTGTGTGGGCCCTCTACCTCGGACAAGGGTGGGCAACAAGTTTTTATTAACAATTATGTGTGCGACTACCCGCTTTCCGGAGGTGGTCCCTTTGCGTAGAATTACTGCCCCAACCATTATAAAGTCTCTCACTAAGTTTTTTTCGTTGTTCGGTTTGCCCAAGGTTGTGCAGAGTGACCAAGGTACCAACTTCATGTCGAAGGTTTTTGGTCAGGTAATGAAGTTGTTAGATATTAAGCATTGTTACTCCAGTGCGTATCATCCTGAGAGCCAGGGAGCTCTCGAGAGGTTTCACCAGACTTTGAAATCTATGTTGAGGACTTACTGCCTGGAGTTTGAAAAAGACTGGGATGAGGGAGTTCATCTAGTTATGTTTGCGGTGCGTGAGGTCGTGCAGGAGTCTTTAGGGTTCAGTCCTGTTGACCTGGTGTTCGCGCATACTGTACGTGGTCCGTTGAGGGTCCTGAAGGAGAAATGGTTGCAGGAGGATACAAAACGTAGTATTTTAGACCACGTCTGTACTTTTCGCTCTAGACTGAGGAGGGCATGCGAACTGGCAATGGGTAATCTTGCCTCTGCTCAGTCTAGGATGAAGGACTGGTTCGACAGGAAGGCTTCTAGTAGGAAGTTTTCTCCAGGTGACAAGGTCCTGGTGTTGTTGCCTATTCCTGGTTCCAGTCTGCAGGCTCGGTATAGCGGTCCCTATCAGGTGGTTAAGAAGGTTGGTGAGAGGGATTACGTTATTGGTACCCCTGATCGGAGGCGTAAGACTCAGCTCTGTCATGTCAACATGATGAAACAGTACCATGAGCAGGAGCCTGTGGAGGTTGATGGGTCGGAGCTATGTCCTTCTAAGCCTGTTTTGGCTGCAGTGGTGCTGCCCCCTGACACGGGTGGTGATGTGGGGGAGGCACGGTTGTCTGTGGCAGTAACGCAGGGAAAGCTGAGTAACTCTGAGGCTTTGGAGACGCTTCCCTTGCGGTTGTCTCATTTGACTGGCATATCCGTGGCAAGGATAATGTATTGGCTGATGCATTGTTGCGCCAGTGATGTCTGTGCTACTGAATAGTTGCTGAAATTTGGTGGTGTTTTTTAGTTCATTTTCAGAAACTTATTCAGTATCTTTGGGTGGGGGTGTTAGGCGCTTCCCCCTCCTGGTGAATGCTATGTACTTACCTTTCTCTGTTTCTCTCCCTGAGTACAGGCCTCGTGGCTGTGAGTCTGGAATCGAGGGGTTAAAGGCTCCTGTACCCGATGGGCCAAGCTGCGTCAGGTGACGGGTGACTCATCTGAAGTATAAATACCAGAGCTTCCCAGGATTCTCTCTCTTCTTCGTAGACTCTGACTGATGAGCAGACTGTTGGTGGGGGCCGAGGAAGCCTGACCACATGGCATAGAACTTTGTGTACTTTCACCATTCCTTGTTAACAGATATTGAATTGGGACGGATAAGGGCTGACCTTAGAGTTTTCGTGTATTTTGGTTTCAGGGTTGTATCTCTTTGGGCAGGTTTTGGAGTCTCCGGTTCGACGGCCCATTGCGTGGCTGGCTGGAGCATTGTTAAATTGTTTGTCGGTTTATCCATATCCCTGACTGGGTTGTTTAAATCAGGTTTGGGTTTTGTGTTCCAATGAATAATTAAAACTGTTTTTGAACCTGAACCTGGTTTTTGACTTGTGTTACGCGGCTCTGAAGTACTTGCATTCGGGAGTCGTAACAGAGGACCTTATAGAAACATTCAAGATTCTTAAGGGATTGGACAGGCTAGAGGCAGGAAACATGTTCCCGATTTTTGTGGGAGTCCAGATCCAGGAGTCACAGTTTATGAATAAGGGGTTGGCCATTAGGACTGAGATGAGGAAAAACTTTTTCACCCGGAGAGTTGTGAATCTGTGGAATTCTCTGCCACAGAAGGCAGTGGAGGCCAATGCACTGGATGTTTTCAAGAGAGAGTTAGAAAGAGCTACTCGGGCTAACGGAATCACGGGATATGGGGAAAGCATGAACGGGGTACTGAGTTTGGATGATCAGCCATAATCATATTGAATGGCGGTGCTGGCTCAAAGGGCCGAATGGCGGTGCTGGCTCGAAGGGCTGAATGGCCTACTCCTGCAACTATTTTCTATGGTTCTATGTTTCCATTCCCTCATTTATATCCCGGTTAAGGTTGTTCTCACATTCCCGTAAGCGCTACCTCATTTCTCCTACCACCCATGTACTCTAGGGTTAGTATACAGTATCGTATTTACCTACCACCAACCGTATCTTTGGGGTTTGGACTTCTAGTGCTGTGCACTATTTTAGTAACTTTAGCTCAATTTAGCTCTGCGCACACGGATCAATATCAACCACTTACCCACAAAATGGAGGAGACACGGTCTTGGATATTCCTTGTCTATTGAGTGTCAGTACTCTATCTGCAGGAGCAATGCAGTTACTACTCAAATAGGCATTTTCCATAAAACCGGGACATTAAGGCCGGCTGAAAACATCTCACCTTGCTGACCCACCACCAAAATGCATTTAAAAAGCAAGCTAGATCAATTTGAAACAAATGTGGCTGAAATCAATGGTAATCGCTTTTGTTGCATTGAGACCCATAATTCTAAAGTCCTGAAAATGACTGAGGTAAATAAGAATGGTTTGGTGCAAATGACTCTGCTTACTGCCGCAGCAATAGTCCATTGAACAAATAAGGAGCTCCTGCAGAATCGTGAAATATTGCTCATGCGTTTACCATCGGGATATTTACTCTTCTGCAAAAGTGGCATTAAATTTTGCATGAGGCGAGCATTGCTCATGTAAATATTAGCAGTGCGCTGGTTTTTTGTTCATTTCTATGGCTGATTTCTCCTGTATCGTACTGTAAGCATGGGTCTACAGTGCCTGCATTAATCATTTATAAGGTTGAAAATATTCGCGTAAAAAGCTGTCCACATTCAGCCCCTCCACACTCCCCACTCTTACCTATTTCTTCTTTCTCTCTCCCATGTCTCAACTTGTCTGATTTAGTTTAGAGATACGGCGCGGAAACAGACCTTTTTTTCACAGAGAGTGGTGAGTCTGTGGAATTCTCTGCTTCAGAGGGCGGTGGAGGCGGGTTCTCTAGATGCGTTCAAGAGAGAGCTAGATAGGGCTCTTGAAAATAGCGGAGTCAGGGGATATGGGGAGAAGGCAGGAACGGGGTACTGATTGGGAATGATCAGCCATGATCGCATTGAATGGCGGTGCTGGCTCGAAGGGCCGAATGGCCTACTCCTGCACCAATTGTCTATTGTCTATTGACTTACATGGTAAATGGTCAGATCCTGGAGAGTGTTGTAAAACAAATCTTTGTGCTGATGAATATTTCACAAGTTATAGTAGTGGAATTAGGCCATTTTGCCCATTGAGTCCACTCCGCCATTCAATCATGGCTGTTCTCTGCCTGCTAATCCCATTTTCCTACCTTCTCCACACCTCCCTTGACACCGGTTTGTCTATCTCTGCCTTAAAAATATCCACTGACGTGGCCTCCACAGCCCTCTGTGGCAGTTCTGAGTTCCACAAATTAACTAACCTCTGACTAAATAAGTTTCTCCTCAACTCCTTTCTAAAGGAGCACCCATTAATTCTGAGGCTATGACCTCTGGTCCGAGACTCTCCCACCAGTAGAAACATCCTTTCCACATCCACCCTATCTATGCCTTTCATTATTCTGTAAGTTTCAACCTTCTAAACTCCAGTGAGCAGAGGCCCGGTGCTGTCAAACGCTCATCATATGCTAACCCACTCATTCCTGGAATCATTCTTGTAAACCTCCTCTGGACCCTCTCCAGAGCCAGCACACCCTTCCTCAGATATGGGGCCCAAATTTGCTCACAGTACTCCAAATGTGGCCTGACCAGTGCCTTGTAGAGCCTCAGCATTACATTTTTGTATTCCAGTCCTCTTGATATAAATGTTCGTATTGTATTGCTGTCCATAATACCGATTCGATTCTCTATGCACCTCCAATTTCTGGATTCTGTGTCCATTTAGACAATAATCTTATTCTTATTACGAAAATGCATGACTCCGCACTTTGCTACACTGAATTCTGTCTGCCAATTCTCTGAAATTGATGATGGATAGATAGTGTGGTGAAGAAAGCATTTGGCAGACTTATCTTCCTTATTCAGATCATTTGGGATATCATGTTACAGCTGTACAAGTCTTTGGGCAGGGAAATGAGGCTAGCTCAGGTAAGAAAAAGGAACTACAGATGCTGGTTAACCAAGGAAAGAGTAATGCTGGAGTAACTCTCTCCCTGGAGAACATGGACCTTTTGGGTTGGGACCCTTCTTCAGACCTTAGCTCAGGTAGGCTGCTTTAATCTTCTAATCCAGTGGTTCCCAACCTTTTTTAGCTCATGGCCCCCTTGGGATCTTTTAATTTTTCTGTCCCCCCCCCCCCCTGACATTATTAGCGGAAAAAAAGTACTTCAATATTATAATACCTTCCATAAAAATATCAGTGTCTATTAATTGCACATATATTCTCTTTTATTCTATTCCACAAACATCAAAAATATTTCAACTACATAGATTTAACTTTATTAGAACTGAAATTTAGGAGGCAACTGGTAGCTCTGTGGCCCCCTTCATTGAACCTGTGGCCCCCTAAATCCCCAAATTTTTCTGTGCCCCCCCCCTGAAATTTGCCATGGCCCCAGGTTGGGAATCACTGTTCTAATCTAACTCTTTTTGTCTTATCTTTTTTTGAACAGGTAGTAAGATCAATGTGTTACGTGTGTGGAATTGGTAACAAAGTGATTGACGTGTGCAGTAGATTTGCAGACCAGATCGTGAATCCAAAATAATTTAGCACTCTGAATACTTGGACCTGGATATTGCAGCTCAAGTAGATAAAGCTCATTTAACCAATACTAATGAATCATGAGATTTGTAGCTGAAAGTGCAACCTCTTATTTTTTCCCTTATTGAATGCACCATTGGTCAGTAGTTTAATAAAACAACCATTGATGTGAAAAGGTAGTCTGAGCCCGAGTACCTTCTAAAGTTGAGTCCCTCAACACCTCTACCTTGTTGACAAGGCTCAAATCAAGACCATTTGTCTCAATTGATGGAGTGTAATGGCCCTGTCTCACGGCGCGAGTCCACCCACGAGTGATCCCGAGTTTAAAACCAATCAAACTCGTGGTAATCACGTAGAATTAACGTAGAGGGAACGTCGGAACCCGTAACGCTAACGGCAGGTACTCGGGAAACTTGTTAACTCGTGAAAATCTTTCAACATGATGAAAGATTTCCACGAGTCAAATTTACACTTGAAGTAAAAATTTCAAACTTTTAAACTCGTTGTAAGAACGTAGTAGCCCGTGAGTTTACCGTAGTGACTCGTGAGTCTACCGTGGGCACTCTTTACCTCAGCGGGACAGGCAGCATCTCTGGAGAGAAGGAATGGGTGACGGGATGACGTTTCCAAAATTCTGCTGCGTCTTTGTGTTACTCCAGCACTGTGTGTTCACTTTTTGTCAACCAGCATCTGCCCTTTCTTGTGTATGACATTATTTGTATCCGTGGCACATGATTGTCGCTCCCTTCAGTTTCCCAGGGGGTCGGGACAGGACAGCCCAAGTACCCTCTAAAGTTGATTCCCTCAACACCTCTACATTGTTGACAAGGCTCAAATCAAGACCATTTGTCTCAATTGATGGAGTGTAACAATATGTTTACTTTAGACTTTAGAGACACAGCATTGAAACAGGCCCTTTGGCCAACCCTACACACTCGAGACAATTTATAATTTTACCGAAGCTAATTGAATGACAAACATATATGTATTTAGAGTGTGGAAGGAAATCGGAGCACTCAGAGAAATCCCATGTGGAGATGGTACAAACTCTGTACAGACAGCATAGAGAGGATCGAACCCGGGTCTCTGGCACTGTAAGGCAGCAACTCTACCGCTGTGCCAATGTGCCACCGTAGACTGACAAGTTGTGCAGGCCAAGTAGTCTGGTGACCATTGTCTAATTTATTAGCAGTTAATCTTAACTTAATCCTGCCAAACGCGAACCAAAGTATTCAGCTTCATCATTTATTTTACGTCCAGCCTGATTTCACCTTTTACTGGAGTCACAACCCCTCAGTAACGAGTAGCAAGGCACAGTGGCACTGCGGTAGAGTTACTGCCTTACAGCGCAAGAGACCCAGGTTCGATCCCGACCACTATAGAGTTTGTACTGCGTGAACTTTCTCTGGGCGCTCCGGTTTCCTCCCACATCCCAGAAACATGCAGAATTGTACATTAATTGGCTTCAGTAAATTGCCTCTCGTGTGTAAGATGCGAAACTGGGATAACACAGAACTAGTGTATGGAATAACGCAGAACTAGTGCATGCGAGTTTGTTGGTCGGTGCAGACTCGATGGGCCGAAGGGACTGTTTCCATGCTGTATCTCTAAACTAAATTAAAACATCGATGGAAAATGAAAGTTGCTAAACATTTTTGCGCAGGAAGGAAGAAATGGAATCCCACCGCTTGCAGTAAAAGGAGACTATTTCTGTTTTGCAGGCCTGGTCATTACTCTGCTTATTAAGTCTTTTATTTTAATCAATAATATGGTTTAAGGAACCGACATATTGGCACAATCAGCTTTCCACGAAATAAAGAATCTTTCTCGCTGACCATGCTGGATCTTATAGGCAGCGTTCAACTCCATTCATTGTAATTAGAGTTTGTATTTAAAATGCCAATGGACAGACAGGCAACTACTGCAGTAACCAGCTGCAAATCCTCGTCGCTTCTAGGCAAGCGGAGAAAGACAGAGCACCAGCTCCTGAACGCAGACTTGCATTCAGAATTTAAATGCCAATGTTCAGGAGAAGAAATGGGGAAAGATGGCATCTGCAGTGAAAATGCTGGGATTAGTCATAGGAAGTGCCAATAACAGCCAGTCACTGGCCCAGTAGTACCTTATTACACCAGACAGTACTTGATATGTAAAGGCTCAAACAATGTGGTAATGAAATCAATGCAATTAAATTAACATTAAAGCAATACACATGCCATTATAATCAGTAGAATATTTCTAGTTCATAATGTAAAACTACCATGCTTAACTATAATTGAGATCATATATAGTACGAGTTTTAATGTGATACTTGATACCTTCATGCATTCAAACTTCTATTCCTATAATAGAGGGCTTCACAAATTACAGAGTATCATATCAAAGCATTTTTTTTAAAGTCTACCAAGAGGATATAAAACATTTGTGTTGCAATGCCATTTAACAAAGAACATGGAACAGTAAAGCCAGGGCCGGATTAAGACCCATAGAGGCCCTAAGCACTTAAAAGATTTTGGTGCCCCCATATATATGGAATTCAAAATATAAACAATAATAAACCATAAAATAATTTTATATTTTTCAAAATGAAACAAAACTAACAGTAAGATGGAAAATAATGTTTATTTTTGTATACTTCCACTTTATTTATATTTGAAAAGTTTCCTCCTACTTTTTTTAATTGCAAAGTCTTTGATCAGATCCTCAAAATTAATCTTACTATGACACCATGAACACTTCGAAATTATATTTCCGATCATATAAACCACTTCGAATATTATTTAGGCAAGTGATTTATTTTGTGCCGTAAACCATTTACCATTTCTGTGGTGCCCCCCCTTCCCGTGATGCCCTAAGCAGTGCTTATTTTGCTTAATGATTAATCCAGCTCTGAAAAGCAAAGGAACAGGCCGTTCAGCTTTCCTCTTCCATTGGCAAAAGAAGTGTGAAAGCGCACACCTCCAGATTCAGGAACAGTTTCTTCCCAGCTGTTATCAGGCAACTGAATCCTCATCCTAACAACTAGAGAGTGGTCATGAACTACTATCTACATCATCAGAGGGCACCGGACTATCTTTGATTGGATTTTACTGGTTTTATCTTGCATTAGACGTTAGTCACGTTATTCCCTTGAACATGTATCTGTACTCAGTGGATGGCTCAATTGTAACCATGTATTGCCTTTCCACTGTTTAAGAAGGAACTGCAGATGCTGGAAAATCGAAGGTAGACAAAAATGCTGGAGAAACTCAGCGGGTGAGGCAGCATCTATGGAGCGAAGGAAATAGGCAACGTTTTGGGCCGAAACGTCTGAAGAAGGGTTTTGGTCCGAAACGTCGCCTATTTCCTTCACTCCATAGATGCTCAGATTCAGATTCAGATTCAATTTTAATTGTCATTGTCAGTGTACAGTACAGAGACAACGAAATGCATTTAGCATCTCCCTGGAAGAGCGACATAGCAAATGATTTGAATAAATAATAATAAGTGATAATAAGTGTCCGGGGGGTGGGGGGGGGGGGTGATTGGCAGTCACCGAGGTACGTTGTTGAGTACGATGCTGCCTCACCCACTGAGTTTCTCCAGCATTTTTGTCTACCTTGCCTTTCCACTGACTGGTTAGCACGCAATCAAATCTATTTACTGTACCTTGGTACACGTGACAATAAACTAAACTCAGCTCACAATGACAGTGTTGAACATGATGCCAAGATAAACTAATCTCCTCTGCCTTCAGGTGATCCATATCCCTCCATCACACAAACCAACCTCTTTTCTATTCACTTCATTTAGACCTCACGCTGCCTCGACAAGGCCAGCAGCATAATCAAGGATGAGCAGCACCCTGGCCACTCCCACTTCTCCCCTCCCAATCAAGCAAAAGGTGTAGAAGTGTGAAAACGCACACCTCCAGATTCAGGGACAGTTTCTTCCCGGCTGTTATCAGGCAACTGAATCATCCTACCACAACCAGAGAGCAGTGCTGAACTACCATCAACCTCATTGGTGGCCCTTGGACTATCCTTGATCGGACTTTGCTGCCTTTACCTTGCGCTAAACGTTATTCCCTTATCACTGTAAATGGCTCGATTGTAATCATGTATTGTCCTTCTGATGAGCACGCAACAAAAGCTTTTCGCTGTAACTCGGTACGCGTGACTATACACTAAACTGGAACAGCTGCTGCATAAGGGATACCTGGAGACACACATAGAGTGCATGCCAATGGCAATCTTCCCATAATCTCTCAGCCTCGTGCTCCAAGGAAAAGGCAGACAATCGGGAGAATCTTCACGGGGAGTTCATTCCACAATGTTTTCTCTTGTATTGGCGCCCGTTTACGAGTCCATTCATCACAGTCGAAGGGGCTCCCGTCACTTGGTACAAGATAATAATACACAAGCCCAAAATGAGCTGCCAGTTGTTACCTAAATCCAACATGTGCACGATCGATTGAAGAGATGTATGGTGGGCCAGCTCAATTCTCACTATGTTCGCAAGAAATAACTCAGAAATATGGAGTGCAAATCTGATATTTTAGAATCTCCAGTGGAGATTTATTGAAGTGGAAAATAAAATGTTACAGCTGCTAAAATTAGTTTCTCATTTATAGTTCCTGATAGACTGTACACAATACACGAGACATCTTGACCTTGTGGAATTGTACCATTCTATTCTCTCTTTTATTATTTTGTTTGAGCCTGATATTGTCAGCCTGAACAGAGGACTGAATCTATTACTGGTTATCAGACAGAAATCTTCATTGGCGGACATGTTTCCTAGTTATGTGTACTTTTATTTCAATTGTCAATTTACTTTTTTTTCCACCATCGTGATTATCTGAATTTATTTTCCATTTTAATGAAAGCAGAAATAGATTGCATGATTCTGGAATACGATAAGCTTGCATTGTCATATTCTCAGCTATATAGAAACATAGAATCGTAGAAAAAAGGTGCAGGAATGGGCCATTCGGCCCTTCGAACCAGCACCGCCATTCATTGTGATCATGGCTGATCGTCTCCAATCAATAACCCGTGCCTGCCTTCTCCCCGTATCCCTTGATTCCACTTGCCCCTAGAGCGCTATCTAACTCAATTATAAGGTTTTTGTCTTTCCGAGATTGTTGTGATGTTTCTTTTTGTGCTTGAGAATATTTTACATCCAGGAGCAGAATTAGGCCATTCGGCCCATCAAGTCTACTCCGCCATTCAATCATAGCCGATCTATCGTTCCCCTCAACCCATTTCATCCAGCAGTGAAAAGCTTTTATTGTGTGCTAACCAGTCAGCGAAAAGATAATGCATGATTGCAATCAAGCCATCCACAGTGTACAGATACATGATAAAGGACGACAGATGGCACAATGGGCTAAGTGTTCGGCTGGCAACCTGAAGGTGGCCGGTTCGAATCCTGCTTGGAGTGTGTACTGTCGTTGTGTCCTTGGGCAAGACACTTCACCTACCTTTGCCTGGGACTAGAGACTGAAATTAGCTACTGATTGGCTACAATCTCGCATATTTACATGCAAAATGTTCATTAATATGCACTGTCCCTATAAAAAAACAAAAAAAAAACAACAACAAAAAAGGAATAACGTTTAGTGCAAGATAAAGTCCAGTAAAGTCCAATCAAAGATAGTCCGGCTCCAATGGGGTAGATGGTAGCTCAGGACTGTGCTCCGGTTGTTGGTAGGATGGTTCAGTTTCCAGATAACAGCTGGGAATAAACTATCCCTGAAACTTAAAGTGTGCGTTTTCACACTTCTATACCTTTTTCCCGATGGGAGAGGGGAGAAGAGGGAGTGGCCAGGGTGCGACTCGTACTTGATTACACTGGTGGCCTTGCCGAGGCAGCGTGAGGTGTAAATGGAGTCAATGGAAGGGAGGTCGGTTTGTGCCATGGTCTGGGCTGCGTCCACAATTCTCTGCAATTGCTCGCGGTCTAAGTTCTATGTCTATGTACTAGTGGAACAGGCGGAGGATGATGCTTAATTTAGTGGAGCATCACAACGGCTGGGAAGGCGGATGAGGGCTGCAGCAGAAAAGGGTCTCCAGTCGTCTTGCATTCCATGCCACTGGTTTCTGACCCAGATCTGTCAAGGACCGCTTGATGGCTGTCTGTGCATCAGTCTCCCCACGTTAAACAAAGTCACGCGCAGGCGTCCTCTATGAGAGGACAGTCATACACATTTCGAGTGACCGCCGATGATGACGAGTATACGATGATTATACTGTGCCACCTACCAGCAATTGAAATTGAAAGACTGCATGAGAAACTGACCAATGCTGTCTGACTTCATGGCCATCGCTTGTGTTACTGAATGTTGAAATTGACCAATTTTTTTCTTCTATCTCAAAGTATTGTAACCATGACATCCTAATCAATACCCTGAGCAAGTGCAAGCTTTCATTCTTAAAGATAAAATCCTTATCCCAGAGCTTCAACATTTGGTGTTATGATGTGTGCATCTCTTTGTACTCTGTATAACACTATTGTACTTGAGTGTCTAATGTAAGACAAACTTCAAGATGAAATAAAATTAAGGCCTTAGGTAATCCAAATACAGAACATGGGTGTTGCATTAATTGGTCAGAATAGCACAATAGAAAATAGAAAATAGGTGCAGGAGGAGGCCATTCGGCCCTTCGAGCTAGCGCCGCAGCAATCTAAGCTATTTGATTTTAACTATGCTCATCTCACTTAATTTCTGCATGGCTATCTCAGATCTTATTTAGTATAGTTTTTTATTTTAGTTTAAAGATACAGCACAGAAACAGGCCCTTCGGCCCTCCGAGTCTGCACCAACCACCAATCCCCGCACACTAGCACTGTTCTACACACATTATGGACAATTTATATTCATACCAAGCCAATTAACCTACAAACCTGTCCGTCTTTGGAGTGTGGGAGGAAACCGAAGATCTCGGAGAAAACCCACGCAGGTCACGGGGAGAATGTATAAACTCCCTACAGACAGCACCCGAAGTCAGGATCGAACCTGGGTCTCGGGCGCTGTAAGGCAGCAACTCTACCGCTGTGTCACCATGCCACCCTAATGTACTGATTTACAGTGCCTATCAGTTATCTCTGAGCAGGGTCGAGTATGGGAGTTTTACAATCTTAACTGCAGCACATTTGGCATCCTATGAACCAATTCACTTATGGAGTCCCACTTATTGATCTGGTTGCAATTAGTAGGTCTCATCCACAAATTTAAGAACGGTTTTTCATGTAGCTCATTTTCTATAATTAGGGATAGTGAACACTAATGTCCACCACAAGTAGCTCTGCGAAAATCCACTTGTAACTGGCCGCCATCAGTCTAGATCCCCTCCCATTCAGAGCAATGCTTTGCTTTTTATCCATTTAACGAATTAGATATTGAATGTATTCGCTGCACTGCATTCCAACAACTCTCATTCTCTATCTAATTGCCAATGCTTTAGTATTTTATCAATAACCTCTTAGAACAATAAAAAAAGATTTTCTTCCATACAAGTATTAACAATAAAATGGAATCTTCTTCCGTACGGTGCAGCCTCGCCAACAGTCTGTCTTGTCCTTTTCTTCCTTTGGTGTTTTTAGGTTGTTGTTAACTGTATGTTTTAGTGTATCTTTAGTTTTGTATTATGTGGGGGGGGGGGGGAATCTTTTCTATCTCTTTCCTGGATGGAGATGCGACTCTTTCCATATCGTATCTCCGTCCGCACTGCAGCCTAGCATCGAGGAGCTGGTGGTCCCATTGCTGGGGACCGAATGTGGGAGCTCCAACCGCAGGAGCCTGCGGACTTAACATCAACCCCTTGGTTAGGGACCGGCTTCAGGAGCTCCAAGCCGCAGGAGCTTTGCCTGCCCCGATCATGGGGGCTTCGGTCGCTTGCTGCGGGGGCTTCGATCGCCCCAACTGAGGATGGTTCGACTCCCCCGACCGCTGAACAAAAGGAGGCAAGAAGATAATACAGTGCGCTGTGAGGATGTTTATGTTAATTATTATGTAGTTGTGTGTCTTGTTGCTTTTTTGGTATGGCTGTTTGGCAAATCAAATTCCTTGTATGTTTTTACATACTTCGCTAATAAATTAATTACAATACAATACAATCTGTGGAATTCTCTGCCACAGAAGGCAGTGGAGGCCAATTCACTGGATGTATTCAAGAGAGAGTTAGATATAGCTCTTAGGGCTAATGGGATCAAGGGATATGGGGAGAAAGCAGGAACAGGGTACTGATTCTGGATGATCAGCCATGATCAAATTGAATGCGGTGCTGGCCCAAAGGGCTGAATGGCCTACTCCTGCACCTATTTTCTATGTTTCCAGAAGTATTACTCCTCCTAGAAGCCCACTAAATTAATGATATAGTTCTGTATTTCCAGACAACATGATTGTAATTAAGAATAGCCCACAAACTCTCCAGATAGCCGAGCATCACATTTTATATGATAGAACATTGAACAGCACAGACAAAAACTTTCCCTTCGGCCCACAATATCTGTGCAAACATGATTCCAAGACCAACTAATACCTGCTGCCACATAATCCATTTCCCTCCATTCTCTGCACATCTGCCCACCAAAAGTTTAATAAATTCCACTGGCATATCTGCCTCAACCACCATCCCCAGAGGTGCGGCCTAGGCAAGCGCCAATCTGTGCAACCATTTAGCCCTACACATCCATTTTAAACTTTGCAGCCCTCACCTTCAAGCTATTTAAATTTTCCACCCTGGAAAAAAATGTTGTGACTGTCCACCGTATCTATGCCTTTCATATGATGTTTTCCCCTTTAACTAAAACCATATTCCCAGGTCTGTAAATTTCAAGGTCCCATTACTTCTTTTCCCCCAAAATTTGAATAGCATGAATCGCCCTCCATGGGGAAAGACATGGATATAGTTTAGTTTATACTTGAGAGATACAACATGGAACCAGGCCCTTCGGCCCACCGAGTCCAACGATACACGCACATTAACACTACCCTACACACACTAGGGACAATTTTACATGTATAACCAAGCTAATTAACCTGCAAACCTGTAAGTCTTTGAAGTGTGGGAGGAAACTGAAGATCTCGGAGAAAACCCACGCAGGACATGGGGAGAAGGTACAAACTCCGTACAGACAGGGACACGTAGTCAGGATTGAACCCGGGTCTCTGGCATTATAAGACAGTAGCTCTGTTACCCCACCGCGCCACCTAAGATTACGAAGCCACTTTCAAAGATATATTTGAGTCCATGATACACACATGCTTAAGGGGTTGGACAGGCTAGATGCAGGAAGATTATTCCCGATGTTGGGGGAAGTCCAGAACTAGGGGTCACAGTTTAAGGATAAGAGGGAAGCCTTTTAGGACCGAGATGAGGAAATCATTTTTTACACAGAGAGTGGTGAATCTGTGGAATTCTCTGCCACAGAAGGTAGTTGAGGCCAGTTCATTGGCTATATTTAAGAGGGAGTTAGATGTGGCCCTTGTAGCTAAAGGGGGTATGGAGAGAAGGCAGGTATGGGATACTGAGTTGGATGATCAGCCATGATCATATCAAATGGCGGTGCAGGCTCGAAGGGCCGAATGGCCTACTCCTGCACCTATTTTCTATGTTCTATGTTTCTATGCTAATAGACAATAGGCAATAGGTGCAGGAGTAGGCCATTCGGCCCTTCGAGCCAGCACCGCCATTCAATGTGATCATGGCTGATCATCCCCAATCAGTACCCCGTTCCTGCCTTCTCCCCCATATCCCCTGACTCCGCTATCTTTAAGAGCCCTATCTAGCTCTCTCTTGAAAGTTGAAAGTGCCCTTCCGTGAGCAATAGCTGTCTTAAATTCACCACGATCAGCTAAAACCATTCTCTCAGTTATACATTCTTCCTGTGATCTTAGAAAAGGTAACATCTTCTGAAGTGAAAAGCTGATGCACAAAATTAATTAATCAGTCATATTTTTATCTTTGTACATAAGCAGAATTCTCATTGGATCAATGTGACCCTTTGATTTTTAATATGTACAGAAATGTCTTGCACTGTTGTCATGTTAATTGTATCCAGATCATGTTAATATTGGCTTCATTTCCATTTATCAAACTTAAGCTTATCAATAAACACCACCTGGTCCTAGTAGTTTCACTGCCATCCTGCATAGTTTCATTGTTTGTATCCACTCATTAACACCCTTTTCACAGCCAACAATGGACCATTGTGGCCTCCACCGTCCCTTGGGACGACAGATGGCACAATGGGCTAAGTGTTCGGCTGGCGACCGGAAGGTAGCCGGTTCGAATCCCGCTTGGAGTGCATACTGTCGTTGTGTCCTTGGGCAAGACACTTCACCCGCCTTTGCCTGTGTGTGAATGTGTGTGAGTGATTGGTGGTGGTCGGAGGGGCCGTAGGCGCAGAATGGCAGCCACACTTCCGTCAGTCTGCCCCAGGGCAGCTGTGGCTATAGAAGTAGCTTACCACCACCGAGTGTGACTGAGGAGTGAATGAATAATGCGATGTAAAGTGCCTTGAGTATTAGAAAGGCGCTATATAAATCCCATCCATTATTATTATTATTATTGATCATCATTGCCGGCTTTGGCTTGTTCTTTTCATACCTTTCATTCATTTCCTGTTTGTACCTTTTCATATCTCAAGTTTCCATCTTCCCCGGCTCTCAGCCTGAAGAAGGGTCTCGACCCGAAACGTCACCTATTCCTTTTTCTCCGGAGATCCTGCTTGACTGGCTGAGTTACTCCAGCGTTTTGTGTCTATCTTAGGTTTCCTTCTTCCTTCATTCCTCACATAACACCCAAGGCTTGCTTGTTCTTCAGCATTCATTTAAAATGAATTTGTTATACTAGTTTCCCCAAACATTTCCCTTCTTCAGTTCTGCTGAAACTAAGTGCCAGCGATACTAATCACCTCAATAATTGAACAGCAACCAAAGAATGAAGACTGCTGTTCTTCAGCATGGAGATCAAATATAATGGCTTACACAAATAAATCTAATGAGATCCCTGCTCCAATGCTTCTGTTGACGCATTAAATAGTAATCAATGAGTAGCTTAGTGGTTCCTCCATCTGAACTTTGTTATTCTAGCTTTGACCATTTAGTGGAAGGAGAGTTAAATTTCCGCAAGATAACTCTGCTGAAAGAACTTCCTCCCCTTTTTCTTAATTCCAAAGAAGTACAAAGCATATCATGGACCCTGCTTGCATTCACGTCATTTCCATCCTCTTATTGATGCATATTGTCGTAGAGTCAGAGAGTTCGGCGGAACAGAAACAGGCCTTTCGGCCCAACTCGTCCATGTTGGCAAAGGTGCCTTCCTGAGCTCGTCCTAGTTGCTTCAAATATGTATTCCAAATCTTTCCTATCAATGAAGCTGTTCAATTATCTTTTGAACACTGTGATTTGCATTGCGCAGAAATAAAGTGCATGCCTTTAGAAAGAAGATGAGGGGGAATATCTTTAGTCAGAGGGTGGTGAATCTGTGGAATTCATTGCAACAGACGGCTGTGGAGGCCAAGTCATTGGGTATTTTTAAGGCAGAGATTGGCAGATTCTTGATTAGTAATGCCCCTGTCCCAGTTAGGAAACCTGAACGGAAACCTCTGGAGACTTTGTGCCCCACCCAAGTTTTCCGTGCGGTTCCCGGAGGTTGCAGGTGGTTGCCGGAGGTTGCAGGTAGTGGAAGCAGGTAGGGACTGACAAAAACCTCCGGGAACCTCCGGGAACCGCACGGAAACCTTGGGTGGGGCGCAAAGTCTCCAGAGGTTTCCGTTCAGGTTTCCTAAGTGGGACAGGGGCATTAGGGTGTCGAGGATTATGGGGAAAAGGCAGAAGACTAGCGTTGAGAGGGAATGATAGATCAGCCATGATTCAATGGTGAAGTAAACTCGATGGACCGAATGGGTCAGCAAAAACTCCTTGCACTCACTCAGAATTGTAAACAAAGGTCTTTGGCGCTGTAAGGCAATTACTCTACTACTGCTCCGCCCCTCGGCTCACAATGTATGGCAATATGTAATTCCCTGGAATATCCTTGGGAAAGCAAAGCGGAAATATTTCCTTTGTGTTCCTTTGTGGGTCTATAATATCTGCAAATGTGTCTGTTGTACCAGTCACAAGAAACTTGCAGGAGGATTTCCACATTCCAAGATTAATAAATATATTGCATCGGTTAAATGTTTATTGAGTAAGAATCTGCAGCTGATTACTAATCAATAAAATGGCCAATAAATACTAATATTAATGCATATCTTACAGGCAGTTCAATAATGAGGGTCGCACAGTGGCACCTGCTTCCTTACAGCCCCAGAGAAACAGGTTCGATCCTGACTAAAAGGGTACTGTCTGTACGGAGTTCGTATCTTCTCCACGTGACCTGTGTGGGTTTTCACTGGGTGCTCCGGTTTCCTCCCACACTCCAAAGATGTACAGGTTAGTAGGGTAATTGGCTTCGGTAAAAATTGTAAATTGTGCCCAGTGTATACGATAGTGCTAGTGTACGGGGAGATCGCTGGTAGGCGTGGGCTCGATGGGCCGAAGGGCCCGTCTCCATGCTGTATCTTTGAAGTCTAAAGTCGAATAATGACCACATCATTTTGGGTCATTTTGAGCACTTGTTCGATGCTCAAATTCAGGACAGGAACTTGAAGTCACAATCTTTTGAGCCAGAATTTAGTAAACTTTATGGCTTAGCACATCCTCTTACCTCTGGCCTAATTTGCAAATGCTCAAAGCACCGCTTTGAAAGCATATCACTTTTGTTTGACAGTTCTCCCTTTTCATCTGCTTTAACAAGATCCTGCTTATTGATGAGAGAGTGATAATCCCTCGCTTTTGATTATGACTTCAGAGACTAGGCACTGGTTGGTTCATGTTACACTGAGACACTACTTGCTGCCTCATTAACTCGGTGCTATGCTTTGCATTTGATTTCATACAAAATCATATTTCCCACAAATAATTAGAACATGGAGCATTACAGCACAGGAAGAATCCTTTCAGTCCACAATGTCTGGGATGTCCACGACCCGAAATGTCACCCATTCCTTCTCTCCAGAGATGCTGCCTGTCCCATTGAGTTACTCCAGCATTTTGCTTCTATCTTCGGTGTAAACCAGCATCTGCAGTTTCTTCCTCCTCATTCTTCCTCAGATATGGGGCCCAAAACTGCTCCCATTGATGGTCCAATTCTACACGGCCATCGTAGAGTCTGTCCTCACCTTCTCCATCATGGTCTGGTTTGGCTCAGCCACCAAGCACGACATCCGGAGGCTGCAGCGAATCGTCCGATCAGCTGAGAAGGTTATTGGCTGCAACCTTCCCCCCATTGAGAGACTAACAGAGACTAACAGAGGCAAAGAGGTTTGCCTCGCACTGCAAGGGAGCAGTGGACCAGACAGGAAGAGCGGACGGAATTACCACTAGACAGCCAAACCAGTAGGTAATTTACGGCTGGGGTGAGTACTTTCCCATTTATAGGAGGTAGGATTATATAAATAAGGGGTGTATCAATACAGTAGGGGATTCTTAAACAGGACCAGTTAATTACCTATATAAGATGGGCGGTCAGGAGATGTGCCAATACTGCGAGATGTGGGAATTTGTCGACACCATTGATGTAGAAGATCCCTACAGCTGCAGTAAGTGTTTGAGGCTAGAGGAACTCCAGCTCCGCATTGATGAGCTGGAGACCCAACTTCATACGCTGCGGTACATCAGGGAGGGGGAGTATTACCTGGATGTTTTGTGCCAGGGGATGGTCACACCGACCAGTTTAACTAATTCAGTAGGCAGTGAGCAAGGAAAGGAAGGTGTGGCCATAAGCGAGGCAGGTAGGGGGAACCAGGAGGAGATGCGGCAGGAGCCACAGCCCTTGTCCCTGACGAGCATGACCGAGGCTCTTACTCAATGTAAGGACGGGATCAGGGGCTGTGGGAGGGATGAGCAACCTGGCTGCAGCACCGTGGATCAGGAGGCCATTCAAGAGGGGGGAGTTAGAAGAAATGCCGTAGTGATAGGGGATAGTATTATTCGGGGGGTAGATAAGGTTCTCTGCGGCCAGCAGAACATGTCCCGAAGGCTGTGTTGCCTACCCGGTGCTAGGGTTAAGGATATCTCTGCGATGCTGGAGAGAAATTTGCAGAGGGAGGGGGAGGATCCAGTGGTCGTGGTCCATGTGGGGACCAATGACATAGGAAGGACGAGGAAGGAGGATCTGCTGAAGGAGTTTGAGCAGTTAGGGAATAAATTAAAAAGCAGAACCTCGAGGGTACTGATCTCCGGATTGCTACCTGAGCCACGGGCCAAATCGGCGAGGGTACGTAAAATTAAAAAGCTAAATGCGTGGCTCAAAGACTGGTGTGGGAATAATGGGTTTGGTTTCTTGGGCCACTGGCACCAGTACTGGGACAGGGGGGATCTGTTCTGTAAGGACGGACTTCACCTGAACGGTGCTGGGACTGGGGTCCTGGCAAATCATATAACTAGGGCAGTAGAGAGGTCTTTAAACTAAGTAGCGGGGGGGAGGTATCAAGGGGGGTAATAACGGCAGGGGTAGAGGAAATAGAGCAGGGTATCAGTGGGGAAGCGGAAATTCAAAATGTGACAGGAGACAGAATTTGTGAAGATAAAGATCTAGATGTAAAAGGGGCAAAAACGGAAAGGAAGGGTAGTAAAAATCATCTGAAAGTGCTTTATCTAAATGCACGGAGTATTCGTAATAAGATAAATGAATTAACGGTGCAATTAAGTATATATAGTTATGATATCGTGGCCATTACGGAGACATGGCTGCAAGGAGATCAGGACTGGGAGTTAAATATAGAGGGGTACTCGACAATTAGGAAAGATAGACAGGAAAGAAAGGGAGGAGGGGTGGCCCTTTTAATAAGGGAGGGAATAACGGCAATAGAGAGGAAGGATATTGCGTTGAAGGATCAGGATAGTGAAACAGCTTGGGTACAGATAGAGAATAATAAGGGGAAAAAAACACTAGTGGGTGTAATTTATAGACCTCCAAATAGCTGTGACGCTGTTAGTCAGAACATAAATCTGCAAATAGTTGACGCATGTAAAAAGGGAACTGCTGTAATCATGGGGGACTTCAATTTTCATATTAATTGGGCAAACCAAACTGGGCAGGGTAGACTAGAGGAAGAGTTTATAGAATGTATTAGAGACGGGTTCCTAGAACAGTATGTCACCGAACCGACAAGGGGGGAGGCAATCTTGGATCTGGTCCTGTGTAATGAAGCAGGATTAATTAAAAATGTCATAGTTAGGGACTCGTTGGGAACAAGTGACCACAATATGGTCGAATTCCATATTCAAATAGAAGGGGAGCAGGTTGAAACTCAGGCTAGGGTGCTTAGTCTAAATAAGGGGGATTATGAAGGTATGAGGACTGAGCTGATCAAAGTTGACTGGGATAGCAGACTCAAGAATAAGACGGTACATGAGCAGTGGTGTACGTTTAAGGGTATACTGTATAACCTTCAAGAAAAATTTATTCCTATGAAGAAAAAAAGGGGTAAGGGTAAGAACAGTCAGCCATGGCTCAGTAAAACTATAAAGGATAGTATTCGGCTGAAGGCAAGGGCATATAAGGTAGCCAGAGATAGTGGGAGGGTAGAGGATTGGGAAGCATTTAAAGGTCAGCAAAAAATAACTAAGAGATTAATTAAGACGGGGAAAATAGACTATGAAAGGAATTTAGCGAACAACATAAAAACTAATAGTAAGAGTTTTTATAGCTATATAAAAAGAAAAAGGGTGGCTAAGGTGAACGTTGGTCCATTGGAGGGTGAGACTGGAGAGTTGTTGGTGGGGAACATGGAAATGGCAAAGGCATTAAACGAGTATTTTGTATCAGTCTTCACCATAGAAGACACAAAAAATATTCCAACGCTGGATAAACAGGGGGCGGTAGGAATGGAGGAGCTAAATACTATTAAGATCACCAAGGAGGTGGTATTAGGGAAATTAATGAGACTGAAGGAGGATAAATCCCCTGGGCCTGATGGATTACATCCAAGGGTCTTGAGGGAGATAGCGGTGGGGATTGTGGATGCATTGGTGATAATTTTCCAAAACTCCCTGGAGGCAGGAACGGTCCCAGTGGATTGGAAAATGGCCAATGTAACACCTATATTTAAAAAAGGAAGTAAACAGAAGGCGGGTAACTATAGACCGGTTAGTCTAACATCGGTGGTGGGTAAAATGTTAGAGACAATTATTAAAGAAACACTAACGGGGCACTTGGATAAACATGACTTCATCGGACAGAACCAGCATGGTTTTGTGAAGGGGAAGTCCTGTTTAACGAATCTGCTCGAATTCTTTGAGGAAGTAACAACCCGGGTGGATAAAGGGGAACCGGTGGATGTGGTATACTTGGACTTCCAAAAGGCTTTTGACAAGGTGCCACATAAGAGACTATTGCTAAAAATAAAAAATTATGGGATTGGGGGTAATATATTAGCATGGGTAGAGGATTGGCTAACAAATAGGAAGCAGAGAGTGGGGATAAATGGTTCATACTCGGGATGGCAACCGGTAACTAGCGGGGTTCCGCAAGGGTCGGTGCTGGGACCCCAGTTGTTCACAATTTATATAAATGATTTGGAGGAGGGAACCAAGTGTAATATATCAAAATTTGCGGACGATACAAAAATGGGAGGAAAAGTAGGGGATGAGGAGGATAGGAAGAGTCTGCAAAAGGATATAGATAAGCTAGGTGAGTGGGCAACAACTTGGCAGATGAAATTTAATACTAATAAATGTGAAGTCATTCACTTTGGGAAAAAAAATGATAGGGCAAGTTATTTTCTAAATGAGGAGGAGCTGCGTTGTAATGCAACGCAAAGGGATCTAGGGGTATTAGTACATGAATCACTAAAAGTTAGTATGCAGGTGCAGCAAGCAATCAGGAAGGCCAATGGAGTTTTGGCCTTTATTGCTAGGGGGATTGAGTATAAAAACACGGAGGTCTTGCTGCAGCTGTACACAGTATTAGTGAGACCACATTTGGAATACTGTGTACAGTTCTGGGGTCCATACTTAAGAAAGGATGTACTAGCCCTGGAGGCAGTGCAGCGAAGGTTTACAAGATTAATTCCTGCAATGAGGGGATTGACATATGAGGAAAGGTTAAGTAGGCTGGAACTCTACTCTTTGGAGTTTAGAAGAATGAGAGGCGATCTCATTGAAACATATAAGATCGTGAGGGGCCTTGATCGGGTGGATGCACCGAGGATGTTCCCAATGATCGGGGAAACTAGAACTAGGGGACATAGTTGCAGAATAAGGGGGGGCTCTTTTAAAACTGAGATGAGGAAGAACTTCTTCACCCAGAGGGTGGTTAATTTATGGAATTCACTGCCCCAGGGAGCAGTGGAAGCAGAAACTTTAAATATATTTAAGACTAAAATAGATGGTTTTTTAGCTGCCAAGGGGATAAGGGGCTACGGGGAGAGGGCAGGGATATGGACCTAGGTATGGTTAGTATAGTAAGACCTGAGTGATCTCCTGGACAAGTGTCGATCGCCTGGATTGGGGTCGGAGAGGAATTTCCCGGATTTTTTTCCCGAATTGGACCTGGGTTTTTATCCGGTTTTTTGCCTCCCCCAGGAGATCGCGAGGTTCTTGGGGTGGAGAGGGGTGATAGCGGTATAAAGGGGAGGGTAGTGTCTTGTGTTCTGTGTCTTGTGTCTACTGTTTGTGGGTAAGTGTGTCTGTTTAGTGTTCAGCCATGAGCGAATGGCGGTGCGGGCTCGACGGACCTGGTGGTCTACTCTCGCACCTACTTTCTATGTTTCTATGTTTGACGAACTGTGCACTGCAAGGGCCAGGAAGTGAGCGGGTAAGATCATCTCTGACTCTGGCCACAATCTCTTTGAATCACTTCCTTCTGGAAGGCGACTCCGGACTGTCAAAGCCGCCACAGCCAGACATAAAAACAGCTTTATTCCACGAGCAGTAGCTCTACTCAACAACCAAAAATCTGTAGCCGCCTTTTGCTCTGATATTTATTTAATTCACATGTTTAATCAATATTTTTTTATTATTAATGTTTAATGTTTTATGTGGCATTCCCAACTGTCACTGTATGTCATGTTGTCACTTGCGGGCGGAGCACCAAGGCAAATTCCTTGTATGTGAATACTTGGCCAATAAACTTATTCATTCATTCATTCATTCATTCATTTGTGGCCCAAAATGGCGGCACAGTGGCGCAGCGTTAGAGTTGCTGCCTCACAGCACTTACAGCGCCGGAGACCCGGGTTCGATCCCAACTACAGGTGCTGTCTGTACAGTTTTTGTACATTCTCACCCATGACTGCTTGGGTTTTCTTCGCGATCTTCGGTTTCCTCCCACATTCCAAAGACATACAAGTTTGTAGGTTAATTGGCTTGGGTTTGTATACCTGGTACAAGTGTAAATTGCCCCTAGTGTAGGCTTGTGTTAATGTGCGGGGATCGCTGGTCGGTGCAGACTCAGTGGGCCGAAGGGCCTGTTTCTGCGCTGTATCTCTAAACTAAACTAAACTTAACACACAGAGAGTGGTGAATCTCTGGAATTCTCTGCCCCAGAAGGTAGTTGAGGCCAGTTCATTGGCGATATTTAAGAGGGAGTTAGATGTGGCCCTTGTGGCTAAAGGGATCAGGGGGTATGGAGAGAAGGCAGCTACGGGATACTGAGTTGGATGATCAGCCATGATCATATTGAATGGCGGTGCAGGCTCGAAGGGCCGAATGGCCTACTCCTGCACCTAATTTCTATGTTTCTATGTTTATAAACAATACTCCAAATGCGGTTTGACCAGTGCCTTATAAACCCTCAGCATTGCATCCCGTTTTTCATATTCTAGTAATAGAGTCTTAGAGACATAGAGTGATACAATGTGGAAACAGGCCCTTCGGCCCAACTTGCCCACACCGGCCAACAATGTCCCAGCAACACTAGTCCCACCTGCCTGCGCTTCATCCATGTCCCTCCAAACTTGTCCGATCCATGTACCTCTTTAACTGTTTCTCAAACATTGGGATAGTCCCATCCTCAACTACCTCCTCTGGCAGCTTGTTCGTTCACCCACCATCCTTTGTGTGAAATAGTCACCCCTCAGATCCCTATTAAATCTTTTCGCCTTCACCTTGAACCTATGTCCTCCGGTCCTTGATTCCCCAAGTCCGGGCGAGAGATACTGCGCATCTACTCGATCTATTCCTCTCGAAATAAATGCTAACATTTATTGCGAGCAGAAGTACAACTCGTGCAGTCAGTCAGATGCCGATCATTCAGAGGCCGCTGAAGCAATGGGGATCCGTTGCCCAGGTGGTTTTCTTCACACAGTCAGATGCGTCAATGCTGTTCAGTGCTTCACCCACCTGAGCACTTAAGGGATTTGTGTGTGTGTGTGTGTGTGTTTGAAGCGCTGAAGCTGCTGCGTTGGCTCTGAGCCATTGTGAAGGCAAGCAGAGCAATTCCCGCGTTCTGGGTATTGCTAACTAAGTGGGACGTTGGAGGGGCAGCTGGTTAATGCCCTGGCCATGGAATTGAGGAGAGCAGGCGGAGAGCTTGCGGTGTCTGGTCAACTCATGTTTGAAGAATCACAATTGAATGGCATTACATTTTAAAAGGGAGTAACCTACACTACCGAAATAGGGCACGAGAAGGTAAATATGTATATATACTGGGCTAATAAAATGTATTCAATTCAATTCAAGGTTGCCATTTTATACAAAATAGGGTGGCACGGTGGCGCAGCGGTAGTGTTGCTGCTTTAAGGGCTTGTCCCACGTACGCAAATTTTTCGGCGACTGCCGGCCCCCGTCATAGTCGCAGCAGGTCGCCGAAAATTTCCGACATGTTGAAAATCCAGCGGCGACCAGAAAAAATGACTTTTTGGGTGACTGCTCACGACCATATAGGCGTCAACGCACGACATGTCGCCTGTATGGTTGTGGGGAGACGCCTGTTTTGGTCGTGAGTAGTCGCCCAAAGAGTCGTACCTTTTTCTGGTCTCCGCTGGATTTTCAACATGTTGTAAGTTTTCGGCGACCTGCTGCAAGTATGATGGGTGTTGGCAAGTCGCCGAAAAAATTGCATAAGTGGGACAGGCCCTTTACAGTGCCAGAGACATAGAAACATAGAGACATAGAAAATAGGTGCAGGAGTAGGCCATTCGGCCCTTTGAGCCTGCACTGCCATCCAATATGATCATGGCTGATGATCCAACTCAGTATCCTGTACCTGCCTTCTCTCCATACCCCCTGATACCTTTAGCCACAAGGGCCACATCTAACTCCTTCTTAAATATAGCCAATGAACTGGCCTCAACTAACTTCTGTGGCAGAGAATTCCAGAGATTCACCACTTTCTGTGTGAAAAATGTTTTTCTCATCTCGGTCCTGAAAGATTTCCCTCTTATCCTTAAACTGTGACCCCTTGTTCTGGACTTCCCCATCATCGGGAACAATCTTCCTGCATCTAGCCTGTCCAACCCCTTAAGAATTTTGTACGTTTCTATAAGATCCCCCCTCAATCTTCTAAATTCGTGCGAGTACAAGCCGAGTCTATCCAGTCTTTCTTCATATGAAAGTCCTGACATCCCAGGAATCAGTCTGGTGAGCCCGGGTTGGATCATGACTACAGGTGCTGTCTGTATGGAGTTTGTACGTTCTCCCCGTGACCTGCCTGGGTTTTCTCTGGGAGCCCTGGTTTCACAGGAAATCACAGGAAAGACAAAAGTGGGAGTATTTACACTTATTAATATGACCGGCTGATTCAGACACCCATGCCATTCCGTTTGTTGGCAGATCTGCACTGATGATGACTCATTAACTTTTATGGAAAGATGAATATAAGGCAATTATAATATGTTTGATGGCGGATATCTATAATGCTTAGATCCCCATTTTATATTCTATATATGTCCAATGCTTCTATGAGGAGGAATTAATTTATTTGCATGCAAAATCAGCAAAGTTTATCTCATTAAAAAGTTGCTACTGAAAGCAGAAAGATGTATCGACATTTTTCTTTTCCGTAGCATAACAAATAAAACATATTTTCAATAACTGTTTTGCTTTATATGACTGCATAAAACACATTATCAAACAAACAGGACATGAAAACAAAAATAACTTGTCAGCTCCTCATGTAGTAAATCACAACAATCGTGTTTAATTGCTTGGAAGGAGGATGATGGTCACTGAGAATATGACAGCACTCCGTATATGACAGCACTCCATTTAGCTGTTGTTCTGCAATATTAACCATCCTGACCTCCCCGTGGCTCAGTACTTCAACTCCCCCTCCCATTCCGTATCCGACCTCTCTGTCCTGGGTCTCCTCCATGGCCAGAGCGAGCAACACCGGAAATTGGAGGAACAGCACCTCATATTCCGCTTGGGGAGTCTGCATCCTGGGGGCATGAACATTGAATTCTCCCAATTTTGCTAGCCCTTGCTGTCTCCTCCCCTTCCTATCTCTCCCTCTGCCCTCGGGCTCCTCGTGCTCCTTTTTCCTTTCTTCTCCCCGCCCCCCCACCCCCCCAACCCCCCTCCCACCGCCCATCAGTCTGAAGAAGGGTTTCGGCCCGAAACATTGCCTATTTCCTTTGCTCCATAGATGCTGCTGCACCCGCTGAGTTTCTCCGGCATTTTTGTCTATCTTCGATTTTCCAGCATCTGCAGTTCCTTCTTAAACAGTCTGTCCACCTTTAACCTGGAACGGTGGGTTTTCAATTCAGAGACTTAGCACTCCCTCTAGTGGCAATAAATGGAACAAAAAGAGGACAAACTCTGTAAAAATAAAGGTGGTTCTGATGAAAAACCTGGGTTCAACTTTGTCGGAAGGAATTCCAGAGAAAGGGAATATGTGACGTTTTTTTATCGAGACTTCACCTTTTCCATTTCTCCAGAGATGCTGTCTGACCCGCTTTCCGTGTTTGTCTGGGCTCAACTTACATCCTTTATGCAAGGTTACTTCTTGGACTGGAGGCCTGTGACAAGTGTTCAAAAGGGAACTGCAGATGCTGGAATATCGAAGGTACACAAAATTGCTGGGGAAACTCAGCGGGTGCAGCAGCATCTATGGAGCGAAGGAAATAGGCGACGTTTCGGGCCGAAACCCTTCTTCAGACTGTGACTAGAGGTGTGCCCCAGGGTTCGGTGCTGGGCCCATTACTGTTTGTAATCTATATCAATGATTTGGATGATACAAAAGTGGGTGGTTTTGGAGATATTGAAGATGGTTTTGAAAAATTGCAGCAGGATCTTGATCAATTGGCTGAGTGGCCTGTGGAATGGTTGGTGGAATTTAATGCAGAAAAATGTGAGCTGTTGCATTTTGGGGAGTCAAACATGGGCAGGACCAACACAGTGAATGGTAGGGCTCTGGGGAGTGTGGTAGAGCAGAGGGATCTAGCAGTGCAGGTAGATCGGGTGGTCAAAAAGGCTTTTGGCACATTGACCTTCATCGGCCAGTGTATAAAAGTTGTGTGGTCATGTTGCAGTTGTTTAAGATGGTGGTGAGGCCACATTTAGAGTATTGCGTTCAGTTCTGGGCACCGTGCATTAGGAAAGATGTTGTCAAGCTGGAAAGGGTACAGAGAAGATTTACGAGGATGTTGCCAGAGACTCTACCATGAGTAGATACATCGAGGACCAGAGGACATATGTTTAAGGTGAAGGGGAAAATATTTAATAGGTAACTTTTTCACACAAAGGGTGATGGATGTCTGGAACAAGCTGCCAGGGGAGGTAGTTGAGGCAGGATCTATCCCAACATTTGAGAAACAATTAGACAGATACATGGATAAGACAGGTTTGGAGGGATTTGCACCAAATGCTGGCAGGTGGGACTAGTGGCACTGTGGCATGTTGACCGATGTGGGCAAGTTGGGCCTAAAGGCCTGTTTCTACACTGTATCACTCCATGACTATGACTCTATGAATCTATAACTCCTCAATGACTGACCGCCTTATCTTGATACCTCTCATTCTAGATTCACAGCCAAGGGGAAATGTTAATTTTGTGTCTACCCTCTCGAACCCTCATTGAGATCCCCTCTCACTGTTCAAAATCCTAGAGTACAGGCCCACCTCTTCTTGCACAACAGCCCTGACATTCCCAGGTGACCTGGACCAGTTCGACCACCGATTTTCTGACAACTGGTGGTCCGACACATCCTTTAATCCGGACATAATTACAAGAGTGCACTTGAAATCCTCCCCGGAGGTCCCCCACAAATTGTGGTGCCTAGGCTGGGTGAAGCAGCCGATCTCTACCTCATTGGGACTTTGTTGGGTCGAATTTACCCCCTGCAGCCGAGGCTCTGGAACTCCAGCCCAGACAGAGCCGGAAGATGTGTTCCCATAGCTGACTTCCGCGGCCGAGTTTGCAGGCTGATATCCTGGCCCCTGGATGGCCTAAGCAGATCAACCTGGTACCGTTGGACTCCATTGTTGGTCTGGCAAAATGTATAATCCAGAAAGACTCTGGAACAAAATGGACCGGAAAATCGGTGGTGGACCTGTATTCCTGCTCTGCACTTTGTGTCCAGATATATCCATCAGTCTAAAGAAAGGTCCTGATCCGAAACGCCATTACTCCATTTCCCTCCACAGGTGCTTCCTGACCCGCTGAGTTCCTCCAGAACTTTGATTTTACTCAATATTCTACCATTGACAGTCTTTTGTGCCTATCTCAGTTGGAGAGACCAGATGAGGACAATATGCCTCTCATATCATTTGCTTTCATATAATTAGAGCAATAAAGCCATTAACCTGACTCAAATACACTTGCAATAAAGACCTTGCCTTCCTGATTGAATGTTAGCTTATAATGACTTGTATATAAGGACACCTAGGTCCCTGTGAGCTACCTTTCAGTCTCTCACCATTTAAAAAATAGCTCTTTATATATTTACTACCAACATTTATGGATTCACATTTTTTATATATTACATTCTATATTGCATCTGTTCATTTAACCACCACCGATGCTGCCACCTGGTTTTATATCATTAACAATCTTACATCTAGTTTTGGCTTAGGTTTATTATTGTCATGTGTACAGTGAAAACTTTGTTTTGTTAGCTATCCAAAATCAGATTTTGTTTAAGAAGGAACTGCAGATGCTTCAGTCTGAAGAAGGGTCTCGACCCGAAACATCGCCTATTTCCTTTGCTCCATAGATGCTGCCTCACCCGCTGAGTTTCTCCAGCATTTTTGTCTACCTCCAATTAAATCAGATAATACTCTCATAAATATACTCAAGCCACCCTCAAGCTTAATTGGTAGATTGAAGGGAAAGGTACAGAGTGCAGTGTAAGGCAAAAGGTGTAAAAGTGTGAAAACACATACCTCCAGATTAGAAACATAGAAACATAGAAAATAGGTGCAGGAGTAGGCCATTCGGCCCTTCGAGCCTGCACTGCCATTCAATATGGTTATGGCTGATCAACCAACTCAGTATCCTGTACCTGCCTTCTCTCCATACCCCCTGATCCCTTTAGCCACAAGGGCCACATCTAACTCCCTCTTAAATATAGCCAAAGAACTGGCCTCAACTACCTTCTGTGGCAGAGAATTCCAGAGATTCACCACTCCCTGTGTGAAAAATGTTTTTCTCATCTCGGTACTAAAAGATTTCCCCCTTATCCTTAAACTGTGACCCCTTGTTCTGGACTTCCCCAACATCGGGAACAATCTTCCTGCATCTAGCCTGTCCAACCCCTTAAGAATTTTGTAAGTTTCCAGAAGATCCCCCCTCAATCTTCTAAATTCTAGCGAGTACAAGCCGAGTCTATCCAGTCTTTCTTCATATGAAAGTCCTGACATCCCAGGAATTCAGGGACTGTTCCTCCTCAGCTGTTATCAGGCATCTACCACAACTAGAGAGCAGTCCTGAGCTACTATCTACCTCATTGGGGACTATCGCACTCTCTTTGATTGGACTTT
This sequence comes from Amblyraja radiata, assembly GCF_010909765.2. Classification (NCBI taxonomy): domain Eukaryota; kingdom Metazoa; phylum Chordata; class Chondrichthyes; order Rajiformes; family Rajidae; genus Amblyraja; species Amblyraja radiata. The sequence continues at coordinate 94,801,171 of NC_045961.1, forward strand.
ACTGGCTTTACCTTGCACTAAAAGTTATTCCCTTATCATGTATCTGTACACTATGAATGGCTCGATTGTAATCATGCATTGTCTTTCCACTGTCTGGTTAGTACGTAACAAAAGCTTTTCACTATACCTCGGCACACGTGACAATAAACTAAAATTGACACTGCAACTGAATATAGTTCCCAGCATTATAGCACAAGTCAAGTCAAGTTTATTCGTCAAATACACATACGAGATGTGCAGTGAAATGAAAAGTGGCAATGCTCGCGGACTTTGTGCAAAAAGACAAACAAACAAACAACCAAACAAACTACAAACAGAATGGAACAGAATCACATATTCTTTTACATATTAAATATTGTGGGCGGAAGGAAAAAGGGAAAAAAACAGCAATTAAAAAAATAAAAGCAGTAGAGTGGTACAGTAAAGTTAGTCCCTGGTGAGATAGGAGTTTACAGTTCCAAAAACAAAGTCTAATGTCCGCTAGGTGGTCGGGGAGAATCAGACTGTATCCTGGTTTATGGAAGGACTGTTTGGAAGCGTGATAACAGAGGGAAAGAAGCTGTTTCTGAGACTGGTGGTGCGAGCCTCCAAGCTTCTGTAGCATCCGCCTAATGGGAGCAGGAAGAAAAATGAATAACTGAGGTAGGAAAGATCTTTGATGATGTTGGCTGCCTTCTCGAGGCAGCATAAAGTGTAGATGGAATCAATGGTAGGGAGTCTGGTCTGTGTTATGGGCCACATTCACAACTCTCTGTAATTTCTTGCTGTCTTGGGCAGAGCTGTTCCCCAACCAAGCTGTGCTGCAACCCAACAGTATGCTTTCTATGGCACACCTATAGAAGTATGTGAGAGTCACTGGGGACACGCTGAACTTCCATTGAATCTGTTACATTTAATCCCTGCGTCCAAATCATTGTGAGAGATAGATCACAATAGAGCAAGATATTGTTGGATACTTCAGGGAGCGGACATTTGAATTCCATAACAAGTTGCAACAGAAAAGGAGGAGGTTTTAGGTGTCTCAGCAGGCTTGAAGTTGGATAAATCCCAAGAGCCTGATAAGATGTATCCCAGGCTGTGAAGAAATACTGTAAGTGAGACATCTGACAGAATTTTTTAATCTTCTCGGTGCCTAGAAGAGTGCTAAATAATTGGAGGATAGAGAATGAGGTACCTTTATTCAAGAAGAGCAGCGGTGGTAAGCAGAGGGAAATGGTAAGTCTAACAACAGAGTGGTGGCACAGTGGCACAGCGGTAGAGTTGTTGCCTTACAGCATCAGAGACCTGGGTTTGATCCTCACTACGGGTACTGTCTGTAGAGAGTTTGTACGTTCTCCCCGTGAAAAAACACACCTCCAGATTCAGGGACAGTTTCTTCCCAGCTGTTGTCAGGCAGCTGAATCATCATACCTCAGCTAGAGAGCAGTCCTGAGCTACTATCTACCTCATTGGGGACCTTCAGACTATCTTTGATCGGACTTTACTAGCATTACCTTGCAATAAATGTTATTCCCTTAGCATGTATACTGTACATTGTGAAGGGCTCAATAGTAAACGTGTGTGGGTTTCTTCTGGGATCACCTGGTTTCCTCCCACACTACAAAGACATGCAGGTTTGTAGGTTAATTGGCTTCTGTAAATCATCCCGAGTGTGCAGGATAGTACCAATGTACGGGTAAGAGCCGAAGGGCCTGTTTCCGTGCTGTATCCCTAAACCAAACTAAACTAAAGTAGAGGGAAAGTTTGTGGAAAATATTCTGAGGGACAAGATCATTCTGTAATTGGAGAGACTAGGATGAATCAAGTGAATGGCTTCGATAGTGGATGTGGAGAGGATGTTCCCACTAGTGGGAGAGTCTGGGGGTCATAGCCTCAGAATTAAAGAACGTTCCTTACGGAAGGAGATGAGAAGGAACTTCTTTAGTCAGAGGGTGGTGAATCTATGGAATTCATTGCTACAGTAGGCTGAGGAGGTCAAGTCAATGGACATTTTTAAAGCAAAGGTAGATTAGTAGGCAGGAGAATGGGGTAAGGAGGGAGTGTTAGATCTGCCATGATTGAATGGAGGAGTAGACTTGATGGGCCTAATGGCCTAATTCTGCTCCTATCACTTATGACCTGAAGAATAGTCAGCACGGCCTTGTTAAAGGAAATTCCTGTCTGACTGATATGATTCCATTTTTTTCACGCAATGAATAAAGGAGCATTAATATGTTAGTCTATGTGGACCGTAATACCTTTGCCAAGTTTCATATAAGAAACCATCCAATTTCATAAATCAGATCCAACTTTAGCTTGGTGATTGGAGGCAGAGGATGATTGACAATGGTTGCTTCCTCAATTGGGAGTTTGTGGCGAACAGTGCTTCACAGATATTGCTGCTGATAATTATAAATATTAATGATCTGTGTATATATATCTATATTACTAAAAGTCTGATCTTGACCACTTCCTGTTGTTCAGTTTCATGATTTTAGAAAAAACGCTGCCACTTACGGCTGTGATTTTTGGCCATCTTACTCAGAGTTTGCCTCCGCTGCGCAGGACAAGAGGATTTTTCCCATCGATGAAAAATAAAAGAGTAATTAATGTTTTTAAAATGTTGAGATTCTCTCTGCTGCCCCTGCTGGTGGGAGGGGGAGGGACAATAAAACCCAGAAGTGTTGTGCCTCAGTCAGGTTCTGCAAGATGGGGGAAGTGAGAGGGTCAAGTCTCTCAGTCTGAGCTGTGAATAACACTGAACACATGTCTACTAAACTGTGAGTGTGGTTTTCTGACCTTGCGTGCCCTTAATGTGGTTTGAAAATGAAAATGTGGTTTGGGTTGAAGTAAAAGCACTGCAAATGGTTGGTGGGGGTTTGGGTTGAAGTAAAAGCACTGCAAATGGTTGGTGGGAGGTTGGATTGAAGTAAAAGCACTGCAAATGGTTGGTGGGGGTTTTAGGTTGAAGTAAAAAGCACTGCAAATGGTTGGTGGTCTGAACTTGACATCTTCCTGTTTGCATTGTATATTGATTTTAGATAAAACGCTGCCCTCTTAAGGCTGGGATTTTTGGCTATCTTACTCAGTCCCACTCCGCTCATCAGGTGCAGAGGATTCTTCCCATCAATTAAAAATAAAAGTGCTATTAGTGTTTAAAAAATGTTGAGAATCTCTCTCCTGTCAATCACGCCATGAAGGCCACACCTTTTCCGGTGGGAGGGGGGGAGGGATTATAAAACCCGGAAGTGTGGGTGTGGCTCAGTCTCTGCATGATGGGGAGGTAGAGGTCACGACTCTGTCTGAGCTGTGAATCAACTGAACAAACTGAATGTCTACTGAACTGTGAGTGTGGTGTTTTGTGTGGTTTTATGGTGGTTTCACCCTGCTTGAAATGGTATGAAACTGCATTTGAATGTGGTGGTCTTGCACCCTGCATGAAATGGTGTGAAACTGCATTTGAATGTGGTAGCCTTGCACCCAGCATGAAATGGTGTGAAACTGCGTTTGAATTTGGTGGCCTTGCACCCTGCTTGAATTGGTATGAAACTGCACTTGAATTCGATGGCCTTGCACCCTGCTTGAAATGGAATTTCAAGGAATACCTGTGATTCAACTGCCAGCCCACCCGCCGTGAGTGAGCTGGCAGTTGAGGGACTGAGCTGCCACCCCAAGAATCCATTTTGCCCACAATGTCCATACTAGCCCTCTGGAGACCAGTCCCTTCAGCCCACAACACCCATTGCGTTGGGGGACGAGCCCTTTCATGTGAACATGGGACCCAACGGGTCCCACTTAGTCTAGTTATATATATATTTGCACAGGAGGGCCGGTCCCCCAATGCAATATTCCACCTCTCCACCAATCTCCGGAAGTGGCGGCGCTGTAATACAGCTGCGGCTCGCCTGCAGTCTGTCTGTTTTTACTTTTTATGTTCGTTTTTTTTGTCTAGTTTAGTAATTTTTTTGGTTATTAGGTGGTGTTATGTGTGTGGGGGGAGGGTGAAACAGAGCTTTCTGTCTCTCCCTTCGGGGGAATGCGACTTTTTGTCGTATCCCCCTTCTCTTCCCCCGTCTGCGCTGAGGCCTAATGGCGGCCTCCAACCTGCGACCGACCTCGAGGGTCCGGAGGTAGAGCCAGCCAGGACTCACCAACGCGAGGCTGGCCGACTTCGAGCTGTGGCGACGTCCGGGTAGCGGCACGACTCGGCGCTCCGGTGAGGGCGGACGGTGCGGAGCTGAGACACTCCTGTGCGGCCGGCACGGCTACCGGCTGGAAGGTGCTCCCGTGTGAGCAGCCCGGTGCGGGGCTGAGACGCTGCCTTGTGGGCAGCCCGGTGCGGAGCGGAGACGGCGGCTGAGGCGGCGTTCTGGCGGCGGCGACCTGGATCCGGAGCTCGGCCGCGGGCCAATGGAGGACACAACAGCTGCGGGCAGCTTCGACCATCCCCCGGGCCGCGGAGCTTGAACCGGCCCGTTCGCGGAGCTCGGTTGAGCCGCGGGACTGACTTACCATCGCCCGGTGGGGTATCGCCTCGGCGCAGAGGGAGAAGAGGAGGGAAGAGACAGTAACTCTAAGACTTTTTGCCTCCATCACAGTGAGGAGGTGTTTGGTGAACTCACTGTGGTGGATGGATAATTTGTGTTTATTGTGTTTTGTTATTATTACATGTATGGCTGCAGGCAACAGCATTTCGTTCAGACCGAAAGGTCTGAATGACAAATAAAGGATTCAATTCAATTCCAATATTGGTGGCCAGTGGGGGGGGATGCTTTCTGAATTGCTGGTATATATATATATATGTGTGTGTGTGACTGCAGGAGATATGATTAATACGTTCACAAATAACGTGGAGATTAGTGGTGTTATTGATTGAGAAGAACATCATCTTCAGCTATAAAACAATAGTGATGAGTTGATAATATAGGCAGAACAATAAGATTTGAAATTTAATTGTAAAAAATAATAAGGTGCTGCACTTTGGGAGGACTAGTATGTAAACTGTGAATGATAGGACCATAGGAAGTACTGAGCTACAGAGGGTTGTTAGTCTCCACATGTATGGATCTCTTAAGGCCGCTAATGCTTGGGCAGCTTACACCCCTGTGGTATGAATATTGGCTTCTCCAACTTCCCCTCTCTTTCACTCTCACTCCCCCTTCCTAGTTCTCTGACCAGTTTGACTGTCCACCTGATCAAATTTTATCTCTGTTTGCTTCGTTGTCACCTTCTCCTATCTAATTCTATAGTTTCCTTGACCCTCATCTCCTTTGATGTCCCACACGCCAAAGACATATAGGTTTATAGGTAAAACATTTAAAAAAATATATAATTTTTTTTTTTTTTTAATATAGATTAATTGGCTTTGGTAAAAACTGTAAATTGTTGCTGGTCGGCTAAGACTAGATGGGCCGTAGGGCCTGATTCCACGATGTATCTCTAGTCTAAAGTCTAAAGTAAATGGTTTGGTCTCATCTACCTTGTTAAAGCATCAAAAAATGACACCAGATTTCTCCATTGTAAGTCCATGTTGACTCTGCCTAAAAAACAGCCACAAAGTGCTGGAGTAACCCAGCAGATCAGGCAGGCCATGAATAGGTGACATTTTGCATCGGGCCCCTTCTACAAAATCTGATATATATATCATGTAATCCAGAGATGCCACAATGGGCCTGTGTGCTCAGGTTAGGAACTCTACACTTATAACAACTGTGACTTGAAAACAATGCCAAATCTGGCAACTCTGTATACTATCTCAATGAACTACACTATACACCTATATACCAAGATGCAGCACAGAACGTCACAGGAGATCCTTCATCCCTGTTGCTATCAAACTGAACAACTCCTCCCCATTGTGTCGTGGGGTGGACTGACTCCCCTCCCCACACCCCTCCCCTCACCCCTCCCCTTCCCAATCTTTGCGCATCCCCAATCCTTTCCACTCGTCACTTTAATTTCATGTTTCATGTATTTTGTGTATTTATGACTGTTGGCAGATCAATTTCCCTCCTGGGATAAATAAAGTTCTATCGTATCGTATCGTATTGTACTGTATCTGATGTTTATCTAAGATCTATCCAGGTGCTTATGTATAGTGATACTTGTACTGAACTGTATACAAGAGTGAATCTCACTGTACCTCGGTACATGTGACGAATAGAGTGCCATTGAACCCATTGAAATATTCCAGCACTTTGTGTCATTTCTTGTAAAGCAGCATCTGCAACCCCTTGTATCCACTGTACCTAAACAGCTTAACAGCCCAGCTATTATCAGGCAACCGAACCATCCTACCAACATCTGGAGAGCAGTCCAGAGCTACTATCTACCTCATTGGAGACCCTCAGACTATCTTTGATCGGACTTTACTGGCTTTTTCTTGCACTAAATGTTAATCGCATTATTCCCTTTATCATAGGAACATAGGAACATAGAAACATAGAAAATAGGTGCAGGAGTAGACCATTCGGCCCTTCGAGCCTGCACCGCCATTCGATATGATCATGGCTGATCATCCAACTCAGTATCCTGTACCTGCCTTCTCTCCATACCCCCTGATCTCTTTAACCACAAGGGCCACATCTAACTCCCTCTCACATATAGCCAATGAACTGGCCTCAACTACCTTCTGTGGCAGAGAATTCCAGAGATTCACAAATCTCTGTGTGAAAAAGTGTTTTTCTCATCACGGTCCTAAAAGATTTCCCCCTTATCCTTAAACTGTGACCCCTTGTTCTGGACTTCCCCAACATCGGGAACAATCTTCCTGCATCTAGCCTGTCCAACCCCTTAAGAATTTTGTAAGTTTCTATAAGATCCTCCCTCAATCTTCTAAATTCTAGTGAGTACAAGCCGAGTCTATCCAGTCTTTCTTCATCCTGACATCCCAGGAATCAGTCTGGTGAACCTTCTCTGTACTCCCTCTATGGCAAGAATGTCTTTCCTCAGATTAGGAGACCAAAACTGTACGCAATACTCCAGGTGTGGTCTCATCAAGACCCTGTACAACTGCAGTAGAACCTCCCTGCTCCTATACTCAAATCCTTTTGCTATGAATGCTAACATACCATTCGCTTTCTTCACTGCCTGCTGCACCTGCATGCCTACGTTCAATGACTGGTGTGCCATGACACCCAGGTCTCGTTGCATCTCCCCTTTTCCTAATCGGCCATCATGTATTTGTACAGTATGGATGGCGTGATTGTAATCATATATTGTCTTTCCGCTGACAGGTGAGTACGCAACAAAAGCTTTTCATTGTACCTTGGTACATGTGACAATAAACTAACCCAAAACGAATGATACATTTCAATATTTCTCTGCTACTGATGTCATGTCAATTAATCCCTCTTTTTGTCCTGCCTCCTTTCTACCTTTAAATCTGCTAGAACTATTCTAGAACTTAATTAGAATTCCCACAGTAATAACCAAGACCAGAAAGTGGAAAGGGAAACAGCAATTTTTTAAACATTGTTAATTAGAATTTTACAGAATTTATCTTAATCCAGTGAAAATCTATCAGACATGTTCACAAAATGAACAACTGGCTAACACATGGCATTTATTATTCATTTGGTACAAAATGCAACAATTATAGTTCCTGTGTAGGAAGGAACTGCAGATACTGGTTTAGACCGAATATAGACACAAAATACTGGAGTAACTCAGCGGGTCAGACGGCATTTATGGAGGAAAGGAATAGGTGGCGTTTTGGGTTGAAACCCTTCCTGTAAGCTTTGGAAATATATAAAGCGGTAAGGATTGTTGAATTACTACATTTTTGCCATTTGATGTAAAGAATTGATATCACTTCAAAAGACATGCCACTAATCGTTCGAGTTTTAAATGGAACTGAGAGAGAGAGATGGTTAAAGACAAGTTTATACATTGCCAGCACTGTGCAGGAGACTGGTTAAAGCTCAGAAATGCTAACTGCCCCAGGAGACAACTGACATAAGTGGTGTAACATTGCAAAATGCAGTGGAACATCAGTAACACTGTTCAATACTTGTCCAAACATTTAGTGAGAGTTAGACTATTCGTTGTGACAAATTAATATCCTTGCCATGAGTTCCACTTTGCATGAATATGCAATGTGTTATTTACACTAGCTTCTGTGCTAGATTGTGCTGAAGGCAATGCCTTCCACTTTCCAATCCACTGAAGCAACCAAGTTCCAGACAGTCTGAAGAAGGGTCTCGAGCCGAAACATCACCTATTCCTTCGCTCCATAAGTGCTGCCTCACCCGCTGAGTTTCTCCAGCATTTTTGTCTACCTTCGATTTTTCCAGCATCTGCAGTTCTTTCTTAAATAAAAAGTTCCAGACATCATCCTCTGCATAATGAAAATCCTAAACCTCCCCATCCAAGCCTCATGTGTGAATTCAACTTGGATATAAGATACAGGGGACACAAGGAACTGCAGCTGCTGATTTACCAAAAAATATATACACAATGTGCTGGAGTAACTCAGAGGGTCAGGAAGCATCTCTGGAGGACATGGATAGGTGATATTTCGGGTCGGGACATTCCATCACGCTCAGAAAAACGTCACCTATCTATTTCTTCCAGAAATGCTGCCTGATCCGCTGAGTTACTCTCGCACTTGATGTTTTTTATTGGTTATAAGGTATGATTTCTGTGGTATGCCAAATCCATATACTCAGGGACTAGGCCTATAGATAGGAGTACTGAGCACTGAAGAGTTAGCACAGTTGGTCATGTAAGGTTCAAGAGAATTTTAGCTTGTTTTGTAAAAATCATTACACACATGAATAAATAACGTTTCCTCAAATTGGCATGGCAAGGGCGGCACAATGGCACGATGGCCTTACAGTGCCAGACCCGGGTTCAATCCTGACTACAGGTGCTCTCTGTGTGGAGTTTGTGAGTTCTCTCTGTGACTGCGTGGGTTTTCTTCCTGTGTTCCATTTCCTTCCACACTCCAAAGACGTATAGGTTTGTAGGTTAATTGGCTTCGATAAAAAATTGTAAATTGGCCCTAGCGTGTAGGATCGTGCCAGTGTACGGGGTGATCGCTGGTTAGCGCGGACTTGGTGGGCCGAAGGGCCTGTTTCCGCGCTGTATCTCTAAACAAAATAAACGAAAAATCCAGAAAACTACCAGAAATCCAGCATCTTTCCTGGACCTCCCTCTTCAACTGCTTGCTAAATACACAATCACTCATTCTGCTGTCCCTTCTTCTATACCCCGATAAGGGAAAACGTCCCGCCGGTATCTATCCCATTAAACTGCTTCAGAATATTCCATGTTCCAAAAAAGGGCACGGCGAAATTCCCTACAGCCTAGTGTTTATCTTTTCCGCACTAAATTCCTGCATGTGGGGACAAGGCAATGGTGCAATGGATGGGCTGCTACCACAGCTCCGGTGACCTGAGTTCGAGTCTGCTCTCCTGCCTACTTGCCTGGAGCTTGCATTTGTGACTGCTTGGTTTGGTCCCAGCTTATCCAGTTTTCTTCCGCACCCCATAGACATACAAGTTAGCAGATTAATAGGCCACTGTACATTATCCATCATGTTGCTTGTTGTTTGATCAACAAGGGGGCATTGAATGGGCTGCAGGAAGTTAAAAGGAGAAAAGAGACTAATGGGCCTCTCCCACTTAGGCTATTTTTTAGGCGACTGCCACAACTATGCTGTCGCCACATGGTCGCCAGGAGGTCGCCTGTACGGTCGTGAGTAGTTTCCTCAATCGCCCAAAGAGTTGTAGCATCTTTCTGGTCGACGCTGGATTTTCAACATGTTGAACATTTTTCTGAGACAGTTAGCGACAGTGGGTTTGATGCCTATGAGCGTAGGTGATGTCGTAGTTGACACCAGGTGACGTAGGTTGTCGCCGGTGCTGACTTCCTTTTTGTTTGTTATTAAAGTAATGATTCTATTTCAAATTTTATGTCGAAGGGGGGGGTACAGTCGCTGGTTTTTCGGTGACCTGCTACGACTATGACAGTCGCTGGCGGTCGCCTAAAAATAGCCAAAGTGGGACAGGCCCACAATGTGTAATCTCTAAGAGCTAGGGGAGGCTCAGTGTGCTGAACAACCTCCTTCCATGTTGCAAGAATATCAATCCATGAATGGTCTCTGAATTGTTTCCAACATAAATATATCTCTTCTTAGGTAGGGTGATCAAAACTACATGGGGCACTCTAGGCAGATCAATTTTCTTCCTGGGGTAAATAAAGTTCTATCGTATCATATTGTGTCATATGGTCTTGCTTACACCCTGTAAGGTACAGGCAGCATTTCCCACTTTTAAATTCATCCACTTGCAACAAAGCCCAGCAAACTGCGTCCCTCTGAGCTTTGTGTGCACCTTGCACTGAGCAGAATGGTTTTAAAAGTTGAATTAAAATTGACATTAAATGTCTGGGCTGGGTTGAGGCTTACATGTGAAGTTTAATGAGACAATAAATGTCCTCCTGATTAATTTTACTGTTCGTACGCCTCTTTGTCAACTTCCCCTCATCCAACAATGAACCATTGTACATTTCCTTGATTGTCGTCGGCTTTGATCTGTTCTTTTCACATCTTACATGTATTCAGTATCCTTCCTTATCTCGTTTCCCACTCCCCCGACTCTCAATCTGAAGAAGGGTCTCGACCCAACACGTCACCCGTTCCTTCTCTCCCGAGATGCTGCCTGGCCCGCTGAGTTACTCCAGCATTTTGTGTCTATCCTCAATAGGCAAAGTGATCGGCAAAAATATAGCAGTTGAACTAGAATGTGAGATTCAGTTAATTTTGAGAAATAGACAATCAGAATGTTATTTGACTGGAGGCAGGCTGCAGAATGCTGCTCTGTAGAGCTGTCATACTGGAAACAGAGGAAGGACTTCAGTATGCAACTACACCAGGTAGGTTGGGAAGGAAATGAAATGTTGGCCTTAATCGCAAAGGGAATGAAGTAAGCGTAAAGACGCCACGTTGGAGCTCCACAAGGTATTGACAAGACTACACCTGGAAGAGTGTGTACAGTTTTGTTTCCAATGGGGCAGTTCAGAAATGGTTTACTGGGATAATCACTGGGTTGCAGGAGTTGTGTTAAACAGGAAGGTTAAGCAGTTTATAGCAGTGAGATGTAGTAATAATAATAATAGTAACAATAATACTAATAATACTAATACTAATACTAATAATAATAACAATAATAATAATAATAATAATAATCATCATCATAATAATAATAATAATAATTGTAGGTGGTTATGCATGCAACCAAATATGTAGCTACCTCATTATCATTTGACACTCCCACCTTAGGTAGTATAACTGTAGTATCTGCATGCACCCTCCCTCTCTTGGTTCCAGTACGTGTGTAGACCAGATGTGGTCAGTGCTGGGACGTGATGATGTAGTGTCTTAATAAAGACTTAGTGAAGGACTAAGGACCACGTCTAAAAGACCATTACATGGTGTCAGAAGCATTTAATCTGCGCCTCTCGTATATCGGGTTTTATTTTGCTTTTTGAGTGTGTGTGTAGTGATGGCTTCGTCTTGTCGCAAGCCTTCCCCGTTAGTCTTTGACGCCGACATCGCGGAGCGATGGGACACGTTCGTCATGGACTACACCCATTATGTGAATATTGCACACCGTAATGACCCTACTGCCGTCAAAGCATCGCTGCTATTGAACCTTGCTGGGCCTGATGCCATGAGGCGGGCTAAGTCGTTTGTGTACAGTCCAGCGGTCCTGGGCGAAGATGACCAGATTGCTGAGCCAGCCGAGTCTCCTGACGACCCGGTGTGTCTGTTGAGGAAGTTTACTGAAATTTGTGACCTTCCCTCGAACCGCATTTTGGAGCGGGCTCGGTTTTTTTCTCGCAAGCAACAGCCTGAGGAACCTGTGGAATGTTTCATTGCCGACCTCCGCTATCTAGCTCAGCGCTGTCGTTTTGGTGAGTTGTGTGACCAGCTCATGAGGGACATGTTAGTTACTGGCATGTTAGACCAGAAGTTGCGGGCTGATTTATTACGGAGGCCGGACCTCACGTTGAACGAAGCTGTGCATGCTTGTCGCATTGCTGAGGTTGTACTCTGTTTCGTGGGGAGAGAGGATCTGGGAACCGTGCCGTTAGCGTGGCTGCTCTGTCTGTGCCGCGGCAGCCACCGAACAGTTTTAAACCACAGCCTCGCCCAGCTCCTGCCCCTCGCCCTCAGAGTGTCAGGAAGTGCCCCAATTGTGGGTATGGACATTTGCCACAGTCTCTGTGCCCTGCTTATGGAAAAGCCTGCAACTATTGCAGAAAACAGAACCACTTTGCGGCGGTCTGTCGTTCCCATGGGAACGTCGCTCAGCCTCCTCGCCAGGTGTTAAACAATCATCAGAGGATTGAAAGTGTCCTTGATTCTCAGTACATTGAGGAGTCAGCCCCCGAGTCAGACTCCAGCATCTCTATGGGGGATGCCAGTGTTTACGCTCTGCTGCACAACCAGACTCGACTCCCCGACCCATCGGTGCTTGTTACTGTTAATGACAAGACCTTCTCTGCGAAATTGGACACTGGTGCCAAGGTCAGCGTAATATCAACATCACTCTTCCACCAGATAAGGTCTAATGAAAGTTTGACTGCAGACCGCTCTGTGCTCCGAGCGTACAGAGGGGAGGAGCTGACACCTGTGGGGAGGGTAACTTTCCACTGCAAGCTACAGAAGACATCTCGTGACCTGTCTTTTTTTGTGTTGGATTGTGATTGTTTGCCTCTGCTGAGCAATCAAGCATGCCAGGATCTGGGTCTGGTTGCTTTCGACAGCACAGTCCATGAGGTGAGGGTGGTGCTGGACCCTGTCTCTGAATAACCTGACCTCTTCGATGATCAGCTCGGTAAGCTGCCGCTTGTATATAAAATTACTACTGACTCCTCCATAACTCCTGTGTGCCGTCCGCCTCATAGGGTCTCTTTCGCGATGAAAGACAAAGTTAAAGCAATGCTGGACAGAATGGTAAACTTGGGGGTGCTAGAAGCTATCAGTAAGCCCACTAGCTGGGTGTCTACGATGGTTGCCACTATAAAAAAAAGGAAGAATGAGATACGGGTCTGCATCAACCCGAAGGACTTGAACACTGCCATTAAGCGGTCCCACTACCCTATGCGGACTGTTGAGGATGTTGCGGCCCAGGTTGGTCAAGCCACCGTATTCTCAGTTCTTGATGCTAGGAGTTCCTTTTGGCAGGTTCCACTGCACAGGGAGTCAACTGACTTGACAGCTTTTGCAACGCCATTTGGGAGGTACAAGTTTTTAAGAATGCCTTTTGGGATAAGCTCGGCGAGCGAAGTCTTCCAGCGCTCCATGGAGCAATTGTTTGCCGGGCTGCCATGTTCCATCATTGTCGATGATATCCTCGTGTATGGTCGGGATGTCACGGAACACGACCGAAATCTCCGACGGGTCCTCGACCGGGCTCGCCAGATAAACCTCAAGCTGAACCCGTCCAAGTGTAGGTTCCGGTTGTCTGAAGTGTCGTATGTCGGCCACATCTTTACCTCTCGTGGCCTGAAGCCTGACCCAACAAAAACTGCTGCCATCTCCGAGTTCCCTGCACCTGTTGATGTCGCTGGCCTGCAGCGGTTTCTCGGTATGGTAAATTATCTGGGTAAATTTGTTCCGCGTCTAAGTGAGCTCAGTGCGCCGCTGCGCCTCCTGACAAAGAAGGATGTTGCCTGGTCGTGGAGTCCGCAGCACCAATTGAAAAAAATGCTGGTCAGCACTCCGGTTCTCCGGTTTTTCGATCTCCGACTACCAATTGTGGTGACCTGCGATGCCTCTCGTTTTGGTCTCGGTGCAGCCTGCATGCAACTATGTGATGGAGATTCTCTGCAGCCTGTCTCGTTTGCCTCTCGTACCATGACGGACACTGAGCAAAGGTATGCCCAAATTGAGAAGGAGTTCCTTGCTGTGGTGTTTGCGTGCTCTAAGTTCCGGGACTTTCTTTTTGGGGTTCGGTTCACGGTGGAAACAGACCACCAGCCGCTGGTTACGATATTAAACAAACCCATTCATGCTGCCCCGGCCCGTCTGCAGCGGATGATGCTACAGCTACAGTGGTTCGATTTCAACATTGTGTATAGGAGGGGTACCGAGATGCATGTTGCCGATGCTCTGTCGAGGGCACCTCGGTCCTCCTGTGCCCAGCATCCATACGAGCAGGAGGACCTGCACGTTCTGAATGTGAAGTTTGTTCCTTCAAAGCAGCTGCGGTGCCTGCTCGAGCACACTGCTGCCGACCCTGACTTGCAACAGCTGTCTGCTGTCATTCTGCGCGGGAGGCCCCGCAAGCCTGCCTCTCTGCCTGCTGGCGTGCGCCCCTTCTTCCTGGTTCGGGATGAGCTTGTGGTTCGGGAGGGTATCGTCGTGAAAGGTCACAAGGTGGTGATCCCTGCCTCACTCTATGATGCTTACTACTCTGCTGCTCATTTGGGGCATCCGGGCGCTGACGCTACCGTTGCTCATGCTCAAGGGCAGTACTATTGGCCTGCCATGGCCAAGTATATCAAGGCTCGAGTGGCGGCGTGCTGCGAGTGCAACTCCATGGCCCCTCACCAGCAGCGGCAGCCCCTGTTGCAGCAGCCGGCCCCCGACATGCCCTGGTCTTCACTGGCTGCAGATATTTTTGAGTGGCGTGGGAAGCACTACCTGGTGTTGGTGGACTCGTATTCATCCTGGTTTGAAGTGGACCTTCTTCCCACCATCACATCGGAGATGGTCATCGGCAAGCTGCGACGTCATTTTGCTGTCTTTGGTTCCCCGGTCAAGCTCCAGACTGACAACGGACATCAATTTACTAGCGCCGAATTTGCTGCCTTCGCTACGAAATGGAACTTTACTCACTTTACTAGCAGCCCTGAATTCCCTCAGAGTAACGGACTGGCTGAACGTGCTGTGCGCAGCGCGAAGACGTTGCTGGAGCAGTCTCGCTTGTCAAACTGCGATTTTTATCAGGGACTGTTAAATCTGCGAAACTTGTCTAGAGACGGTGTTTTGGGTTCACCTGCTCAGCAGCTCATGTCCCGTGTCCTCCGGCCGCCAATGCCGATCGCTCAGCAGTCGCTTGTGCCGGTGGTACGCCACCCTGATGCGGTCCACCGCCGTATTTCTCAACGCCACGAAATCCAGCGCCGGTCCCACGACAACTCTTGCCGCCCCCTACCCCCCCTCACGACGGGTCAGGTTGTCCGTTTGCAGTCACCTACCGGGTTTTCCAAGCTTGCCACTGTAGTAGGAGTGGCGGACTCACCCCGTTCCTATTTAGTAGACTACGAGGGCACTGTGTACCGTCGCAGTCGCCAACATCTGTTAGCTGTCCGGGAGCCTGCGCCTCCGCTTCCATTCCCGGAGCCTCCCTCTCCGTGGCTCGACTCTCCTCCTCGGATTGTGCCGCCTAGTCCTGTTGTTGTTCGTGCCCCTACCGTGCCTCTAACGGTGCCTCCGAGTTTCGCCTCCCCGGCTGGCACGTCTCCTCCACGTCTTTCGCCTACTGATTCTTCTTCTTCTTCTTCATCTTCTTCTTATCCGCCTCGGCAGTCGCCATCTAGCAGTCCACCGGTTTCTGGCCAGTCTCCTGTTTTTCTGTCTGATCCGCAGTCCCCACGTAGTTCTCCGCCTCTGCCTTTCTCTTTGGGGGAGGGGAGTGAGGGTGAGGGTGCTGTACGGACCCGCTCAGGTAGAGTTGTCCGGCCCCCTGATCAGTATGGCGACTTTGCTTAATATTGTGCTGTTTGATTAATTGATACTGTTACTATGTTGCAGGCTTGTATAATTACCCTGCTGCTGTTTATTCTACAGGAAAGGATGTAGGTGGTTATGCATGCAACCAAATATGTAGCTGCCTCATTACCATTTGACACTCCCACCTTAGGTAGTATAACTGTAGTATCTGCATGCACCCTCCCTCTCTTGGTTCCAGTACGTGTGTAGATGAGTTGTGGTCAGTGCTGGGACGTGTGGATGTAGTGTCTTAATAAAGACTTAGTGAAGGACTAAGGACCACGTCTAAAATACCTTTACAGTAATCGTCATGGCTATCACTTGAGGTCGAGGATGATGGTCTACGTTCTGTTGTTTTTACAGACTCTCAGGTGGCTTATGAGCCCAATCCTGGCTTTGAAAGTTCTTCGACATTCAGGACAGGTAACTCCAGACGGCAGATCAGGCTTTGGTTGTTGCTGCCTCTCTTTCTGTTTTCTTCTCTTTTCTTCTAATTCTGCGCATCACGACTTCGAAGGTCGTTGTTCCTTCTTGGATGATGGTTCGCCAGAGTTACCTGTCCTTGGCATTGGTTTCCCAATTGTCGATTGCACATTTCTTCATGCTGGCATTTAAGGCGTCTTTGAATCTCTTCTTTGGTCCGCCTCTTTTCCGTGTGCCTTCTTTAAGCTGGGAGTAGAAGGTTTGCTTGGGGAGATGCTCGTCTTCCATCTGAACAACATGACCGACCCATCTTAGTTGGTCCTTGATGATGAAGTCTTCGATACTGGATGTTTTCGCTTCATTCAGCACACTGACATTGGTTCTCCTGTCTTCCCAACTGATATTTAAGCTGCTTCGAAGACATCATTGATGGAACTTTTCACGTGTTTTCAGATGGTTTCTGATGCATACAGGAGTGTTGGAATCACCACTGCCTTGTGCACTAACATTTTGGTGTCTGTTTAGATGTCATGATTTTGAAAGACTCTCATTCATTCAAAGATGTCCAAAAGCTGTTCCAGCACACTTCAGACGATGTAACAATAATAAAAATACCATTTTAGTTCAGGAATCCTTCCTGGGAACAGGGGTGAGAGTGGGTATGAGTCCGTTTTCAAAGCAGATTGGCCGCATGGTGGCGCAGCGGTAGAGTTGCTGCCTTACAGCTCCAGAGACCCAGGTTCGATCCTGACTACGGGTGCTTGTCTGTTCTCCCCTAGACCTACGTGGGCTTTCTCCAAGATCTTTGGGTCCCCCCCACACTCCAAAGACGTATAGGTTGTAGGTTAATTGGTTTGGTGCAAAATGTAAATGTAAATTGTCCCTAGTGTGCTTCGGATAATGTTAGTGTGCGGTGATCCCTGGTCGGTGTGGACTCGATGAGCTGAAGGGCCTATTTCCGCGCTGCATCTCAAAGCTAAAAACTAAACAGAGCTGTGAGGGGGAGTGAGGTGTGAAACATAAGACCGGAGATTGGTTAAGGTGATCAGGATAAAACTCAACTGATCAGTGGAGGGAAGTGGGCAGACAATATTTTGGTTTGGGTCTTCTTCAGAATCCAGCAGAAGATACACAGTCTGAAGAAGGGCCTCAACCCGAAACGTCACTTATTCCTTTTCTCCAGAGATGCTGCCTGACCCATTGAGTTACTCCAGCAGTTTGTGTCGATCTTCGGTGGATACCAGCATCTGTAGGTCCCTCCTACACATTCAAATTCCAGCAGTTTGTTTCTTGCTCAAGACAACAAAGTATCTGCCTTTGGACTTGTCACCCAAGTTGGTCAATTTGTAATAAAGATGATAAGTATTTTAGAAGTAAACTCCAGACTCCAAGTGAATTCATCCCATCTACACTCTTGTTGAATTGGATCCTTCGTGACCTGCTCTACAAAGATCTGTAGGGTGTTGCATTTATCCCCAAATGCAATCTCATTCCTACAGTCATGTTGGTAACCAAAGGCTTGCTTGGCTTTTCCCTGCTCTGAAGTTGTGGTATTCAACAACTTGCAATGGTGATTTCCTTACAGAGGTTCCAGTATCTCTATCATATCTCTAAATATGTGAGAAATAATTGAGAAGGAAATGAAATGCTACTGTTCAGTCACCATACACCATCGAAGGGATTCACAGGAGTTGCTGCCTCGAAAAGGCAGAGACCCAAACCACCCTGGCCAAGCATTTCACTCCTGCCATCCCGGAAGAAGGTATACCTGTAGTAGCAATGTTACAACATTTTGAGATTTTAAAAATCAAGTCTGCAATTTATCCCATCAGATAAAGCATAAAAATAAGTTTAATTTGACACCTAATTCACTTTCATATCTCAAGTATTTAAAAAGTTATGGCCATTTTCATACTCGGAAATTAGCATCTTGTTCCCTATTGATTTTCTATGGACATAACAAAAAAGCTGTGATCGTGGACAGTCAAAAGCCCATAACTTTCTTAAAAATTAAGAGAACTGAATGAAATTTTCAGTTATCATAGATTGAAGCATTCTGAAACAAATATAAAATAATCTTACTTGGATGACCTGAAATTAAAGTGTATAATTAGTTAGTTACCCAATTGTAGCTAATTTCAAACTTCAATTACTAGATCTAAACATCTATCCATTTCTTAATAAATGATTAACATTTTTAAATAGCCTAAGTGTCCAAATAATATTCACAAATAATTCACAATAAAACATGATTTTTAAATCTCATTTACATTAATTTATAGGCCAAATGGAAGGAATTTAGTGTTTAATTGCTGTAAATTAAAGTCCATTTAAATCAGCTTTCTAGTGGGATCCTGTGAACGCGCTGGTTTAGAACGTTCACATTGCGGTAGATTTGTGCCCTCAAATGCCCAGAAAAATACTGCGGGATATAATGGGGCCCAAATTAGCTACTCGCAACATTAAACTTTGTATAAAAGGATCTAAGAAGCCCTTTTTAACGTAAAAATAAACAGCCTACCTTCCGTTTTCCCCTGTATGAGATCCGACCCGTTGTCAGCGGTAGCGGGTTTAGAGGTTAATTTTTAACCTACTATAACAAGTAAAGAAAGCCCTTAAAACTAAAAATAGCTCCAGCTACGGAATCTTCCAGCGATTTTTCGTTAATAATTAACTAGGCTGAAAAACCTCGATTTGAACAGCCTAGGGAAAATCGTGTTTTAAACCCGCCCCCCTCTAAACGGCGCCAAAATCGCGCACACGGGCTGGGACAGATTCTCAGCGATCTTCAGGTAGGCTTTGCAACATACCTAGGTATAGGAGTCTGAAAACTGTAACACCAAGTTCAGGAACAGTTCGTTTCCTACAATCATCAGGCTATTAAACACGACAATCTCCAAATAAGCTCTGAACTACATAGACTTGGGGGCATTGGTTTTATCTTTTTGCACTATCATTGTTTGTTTGCTTGTTTTTATATGTGTGTGTGTGTGTGTGTGTGTGTGTGTGTGTGTGTGTGTGTGTGTGTGTGTGTGTGTGTGTGTGTGTGTGTGTGTGTGTGTGTGTGTGTGTGTGTGTGTGTGTGTGTGTGTGTGTGTGTGTGTGTGTGTGCTGTATGTGTGGATCTTTTTCCCATTTATTGTACGGTTTACAGTCTATTAAGTTTACATATTCAATTGTGCAGCTGCTGGTAAGAATTCTGTCTGGGAAAAATGACAATAAAATACTCTTGTGTAGGAAGGAACTCCAGATGCTGGTTTACACCGAAGATAGACACAAAATGCTGGAGTAACTCAGTGGGACAGGCAGTATCTCTGTATAGGGGAATGGGTGATGTTTTGGTCGAGACCTTTCTTCAGACTGAAAACACTATTGACTCTTGATTCTTGACTGTATTGCCTGGGGAACTGCCACTAATAACCATATAACCATATAACAATTACAGCACGGAAACAGGCCATCTCGGCCCTTCTAGTCCGTGCCGAACACATATTCTCCCCTAGTCCCATCTACCTGCGCTCAGACCATAACCCTCCATTCCTTTCCCGTCCATATAACTATCCAATTTATTTTTAAATGATAAATTCGAACCTGCCTCCACCACCTTCACTGGAAGCTCATTCCACACAGCCACCACTCTCTGAGTAAAGAAGTTCCCCCTCATGTTACCCCTAAACTTCTGTCCCTTAATTCTGAAGTCATGTCCTCTTGTTTGAATCTTCCCTACTCTCAGTGGGAAAAGCTTATCCACTCTGTCTATCCCTCTCATCATTTTAAAGACCTCTATCAAGTCCCCCCTTAACCTTCTGCGCTCCAAAGAATAAAGACTTAACTTGTTCAACCTTTCTCTGTAACTTAGTTGCTGAAACCCAGGCAACATTCTAGTAAATCTCCTCTGTACTCTCTCTATTTTGTTGACATCCTTCCTATAATTAGGCGACCAAAATTGTACACCATACTCCAGAATTGGCCTCACCAATGCCTTGTACAATTTTAACATTACATCCCAACTTCTATACTCAATGCTCTGATTTATAAAGGCCAGCACACCAAAAGCTTTCTTTACCACCCTATCTACATGAGATTCCACCTTCAGGGAACTGTGCACAGTTATTCCTAGATCCCTCTGTTCAACTGCATTCCTCAATTCCCTACCATTTACCATGTACGTCCTATTTTGATTTGTCCTGCCAAGATGTAGCACCTCACACTTATCAGCATTAAACTCCATCTGCCATCTTTCAGCCCACTCTTCCAACTGGCATAAATCTCTCTGTAGACTTTTACTTCATTATCCACAACACCACCTATCTTAGTATCATCTGCATACTTACTAATCCAATTTACCACACCATCATCCAGATAATTGATGTACATGACAGACAACAGTGGACCCAGCACAGGTCCCTGTGGCACCTCACTAGTCACTGGCCTCCAACCTGACAAACAGCCATCCACCATTACTCTCTGGCAATAGACAATAGACAATAGACAATAGGTGCAGGAGTAGGCCATTTGGTCCTTCGAGCCAGCACCGCCATTCAATGTGATCATGGCTGATCATCCACAATCAGTACCCCATTCCTGCCTTCTCCCCATATCCCTTGACTCCGCTATCTTTAAGAGCCCTATCTACATGTGTTTAGTGGTAATACGTGAAACCAGAAAAAAAGACTGCATTTGCCACAACCATTCACTGTAGGTGTTTGCAGATTGAAACAACTATAGAAAGGTCCAAAAAACTTGAAGAGACAGGGTAGCATGCCGAATAATGGCTTTCGATAATAGTTCTTAATAAGGAGGATGGTTCCTACTGCATGCAAAAGTTAAGGGAGGGTGCTAGATTAATTATTGTCGGATTAGTTTCAGTTGATATGATTGTCTGTCTGCCCAGGCATCGTTCTGGCAGACACTTACTGTACACTGAAGAATCCCAACCAATATGGTGCTTTGCATGATTTGACACACAAATGTGCGACTGGGCTCTGAGATTACATGTAGCACCCAAGAAATAGTTGCACCCAAGCCTCCAACAAATTCAGTAGCGTTCAGCTCCACCATAGCTAATGTCACATTCAGAGGTAACAATTGAAAGATTGATTTTAATACGGTATGGATTTAATAGGATCAATTCAAAACAGATCTCAACTCAAAAAATGGATATCCATGGAATGATACAGTAAGTGTCTTCACCAGCAATGGAGTCATGGAGTGACACAGTGTGGAAGCAGGCCCTTTGGCCCAACTTGCCCACACTGCCCAACATGTCCCATTCAATAGGATCATTGAACCATTGAACCTTTATCAGCTCTGCAGCATAAAGCCTGTTCAATTCACTTCATGCAACATCAGAATTGACAGAGGAATCTGGAAGCAGCAAAAGTTGTGGAAGCCAAGAAAGTGGTTGACTTCTTATAGAAACATAGAAAACAGGTGCTGGAGTAGGCCATTCAGCCAGTACCACCATTCAATATGATCATGGCTGATCATCCCCGTTCCTGCTTTCTCCCCATATCCCTGGATAGACTCGGCTTGTACTCGCTAGAATTTAGAAGATTGAGGGGGGATCTTATAGAAACGTACAAAATTCTTATGGGGTTGGACAGGCTAGATGCAGGAAGATTGTTCCCGATGTTGGGGAAGTCCAGGACAAGGGGTCACAGTTTAAGGATAAGGGGGAAATCTTTTAGGACCGAGATGAGAAAAACATTTTTCACGCAGAGAGTGGTGAATCTCTGGAATTCTCTGCCACAGAATGTAGTTGAGGCCAGTTCATTGGCTATATTTAAGAGTGAGTTAGATGTGGCCCTTGTGGCTAAAGGGATCAGGGGGTATAGAGAGAAGGCAGGTACAGGATACTGAGTTGGATTATCAGCCATGATCATATTGAATGGTGGTGCAGGGTCAAAGGGCCGAATGGCCTACTCCTGCACCTATTTTCTATGTTTCTATTTGACATTGTCTGTGTCCATGACATTATATTGTTTGATTGTAATTTTAACACTGACTATTTTCAAAAAGGGTTGACTTAGCTATCAGGTGAGTTTAATTTGCATAATTTTAACTTAATTTTAAGGATAAAGCAGAAATTAAGATGCCATTTTCATAATTCCTATGGCATAGCAATGAAACTCCTGCACCTATTTTCTATGTTTCTATGTTTCTATGATTCCGATAGCCCTAGGAGCTAATTTATGCTTAGAATATTTATGCTTCAAATCCAGCCGAATGGTTAGCCAGGTTGTTACAATATAACTTTAATACTGGCATCCACCCAGCTACATGCTAAATTGCCCAGACATGTTCTGTCGACATACAACAGAACTAATCCATTTCAATAAGAGACAAGTTCATGGGCTACTCTCAAT
This sequence comes from Amblyraja radiata, assembly GCF_010909765.2. Lineage (NCBI taxonomy): Eukaryota > Metazoa > Chordata > Chondrichthyes > Rajiformes > Rajidae > Amblyraja > Amblyraja radiata. The sequence goes on from NC_045961.1 coordinate 94,823,668, forward strand.
CATTAACTAAGTAATGAATGGTTTGAATGACAATGCTATCAAAGAGCACATCGGTGTTACTTTAGAATTTTATATGGAACGTTTGGCTCCAAATCACAACATACATTTAGTTCAAACATGGTCAGAGTTGAGGGAAGATTCACTGCCCTTAAAATAAAGGCAGCAGTTGACATACTGAGACAAGTCTTAGCTTAGCTTCGCATTGTAAATTGGAAATAGGTGTAAAGGGCCTGTCCCACCAGCATGCGACTGCATGCGGCGAGCGCAACCTAACGTGGTCGCTTGAGCCGTACGGCCGCGCGGGGCCGGTCCCACTTTGATTGCCGAAGCCGTACGGAGTTGTGCGGGGCTGGTCCCGATATTGCGCAGGGCTCCGATAAACTGACACTGTCCAAAAATTTTGCGCGGCAACGGCCTGTCGGCACGCAGCTGCATTGAGGCCGCACACAGCGCCTCGATGCCGTACGCAGCGTCTTGACGGCATACGCCAAGCACGTGGCGCTGTGCGATGACGTCACCGCCCAGCGTGCCTCCTGCCCAGCTGATTAGTGAGTATAATGTCGAGACCAGCCCCGCACAACTCCAGACGTCTCCGCGGTTGGAAGTGGGACCGGCCCCGCGAGGCCGTACGCCTCAAGCCACCACGTTTGGTCACGCTGGACACATGCAATCGCATGCTGGTGGGACAGGCCCTTAAGGTTATCCATTGTCCAGAGTCATGACTAGCACAAAGGGTTGTAGTCATTTGACCCCAACCTCTCCACTACAAGGCATAATTTCCGTTCTTTATAGAAATGTTCAAGGCCAAATGCCATTAGTTGTTTCACTAATATTTGTTTTGGGAAAGATATTGCTCACCTGGAAAGGGTGCAGAGAAGATTTTACGAGGATGTTGCCAGGACTCGAAGGCCTGAGTGTTTGGGAGAGGTTGAGCAGGCTAGTACTTCATTCCTTGTAGCGCAGGATGATGAAGGGTGATCTGATAGATATGTTAAGATCATGTGAGGAATAGATTGGATAAATGCACAGTCTTTTACCCAGAGTAGGGGAATCAAGGACCAGAGGATATAGGCTTAGGGAGAAGCCTTTACCACCTCAGGCAATTGAGGAAATTCAGAGTGTCTCCGAGGATCCTCCAGTGCTTCTACGCAGCGGCGGTGGAAAGCATCTTGTCCGGGAACATTACCATCTGGTTTGGGAATTGCTCTGCCAAGGACAAGAAGGCTCTGCAGAGAGTAGTGCGTTCGGCCGAACGCACTATGGGAACTTCACTTGCCCCCCTGCAGGAACTATACATCAGGAGGTGCAACTCCAGAGCCAACAATATCATGAGAGACCCCTTCCACCCCTGCAACGGACTGTTCCAGCTGCTACGGTCAGGCAAACGCCTCCGTTGCCATGCGGTGAGAACAGAGAGGTTGAGAAGGAGTTTCTTCCCAAAGGCCATTCGGACTGTAAATACCTATCTCACCAGGGACTAACTCTACTGAACGTTTTTCCTTCCATTATTTATTATGTAAAGGTATATGTGTGTTATGATTGTGTTTATAGTTTATTTGGTTGTTTGTCTTTTTGCACAAAAGTCCGCGAGCATTGCCACTTTCATTTCACTGCGCATCTCGTATGTGTATGTGACAAATAAACTTGACTTGACTTGAAGGGGGAAAGATTTACTGGGAACCTGTGGGTCTATGGAACAAGCTGGCTGGGGAGGTAGCTGAGGCAGGGACTATTGTAACATTTAAAAGACATTTGGACAGGTACATGGAAACGTTAGACTGAGAAGGATATGGGCCAAATAAAGGAAGGTGGGACCAATGTAGATGGGACATGTTGATTGGCGTGGGCAAGTTTGGCCAAAGGGCCTGTTTCCACACGGTATGTCTCTATGACTAATGGTTTCCCTTTCTTTGTAAGGATGCTCACTAATGATTTGAAAGTGTTCAGCTGCATTTGCAGCTCTTGAGATAATGTACGAGTCTGCGGTTTTCTACAGACGTCGGTGATAAGTGGCGTGGCATTTTGCCTGATGCAAATCAAAGTCTAATTACAATTCCTTTGGCAATTGCAGCACCATGCTCAAATCCCCCTGTGATTACGTCCCTTGGAGGAGGGGTGTTCACCATTGACGATGTATCTACTTTGACCAGCTGTTGGATGTAGGCAAAATGTGTAGGAAGGGACTGCACATGCTGGTGTAGACTGAAGATAGACAGTTAGAGAGGCGATAGATAGAAGATTTAGGCAGTAGTTTGGCACCCTACAGTGGCAAGTTGACCATCTGATTCTCAAAGCCTCTCCACCATTGACAAGATAACAGCAGGGTAAGGCTGCATTGTGGTCACATCACCGAACAGCAACCGAAAGGCCTCGAAAAGTGATCTGGAAACATGTGCTCAAACCCGACAATGGCAATGGATAAATTTAAACTTAGCTGGTTGATTAAATAAATCTGCCATCAAATGCTGATATCAAAGATAATGACTAATACAGTTATTGCAGATTGATGTCCTTAATGGGGAAAAAAACGTAAAGTACTTAATTGGCCCTGTTTTTACAATGTTGACTTTAAATTTCCTTCAAAAGTAACCAGCATGTAAAAAAACTACAAGAGCAGTTCAAGATAGTGAGGTCACCAAAAATACTTATTTGTAATTGGCGATTGTTTGGGAACAGCTCCTTCCAAGACTGCATGAAATTGCAGAGAATTGTGGATGGAGCCCAGACCATCACGAAAATCAGCCTCCCTCCCATGGATTTCATCCACACCTCATGCTACCTCGGCAAGGCCACCAGCATAATCAAGGTCGAATCCCACTACAGTCACTCCCTCTTCTCCCCTCTCCCATCAAGCAAGTGGTACAGGAATTTGAAAACACACACCTCCAGATTCAGGGACAGCTTCTTCTCAGCTGTTATCAGGCAACTGAACTGGCCTCTCTCCAGCTAGAGTGTGGTGCTGACCACCCATCTACCTCATTGGAGACCTTCGATCTATCATTAATCAGACTTTGTTGTAGTTTATCTTGCCCACAATAAAATGGTATGCTTTTTATTATGCATCTGTACATTGTGGGCAGCTTGAATGCAATCATGTATAGTTTTTTCGCTGACTTGAAAGCACACAAACAAAAGCTTTTTACTGTAATTCGGTAAATGTGACTATAATAAACAAAAACTAACAAAAAAACAATGTGGTATAGACACATAGTGCCAGCCTTGTGAATACTTAGAGAGTAGTAAAGACAAATGTGGGTGCCTTGATAGGAGAGTATGACCAAGTGAAATAGGAATCAATGTGAAAGGAGAGGTGAGTAATGGATTAAAAGTATTATATATGAATGCACAAAGTATAAGAAGTAAAGAGGATGAGCTTGAGGCTCAGTTAGAGATTGGTGTATGTGACTGTGGGGGTAACAGAGACATGACTGCAGGAGGATCGGGGCTGGGGACTGAATATTCAGGGTTATACGTCCTATAGAAAGGACAGGCAGGTGGGCAGAGGAGGTGGGTAGCTCTGTTGGTGAGGGATGGAATTCAGTCCCTTGTGAGGGGTAACATAGGGACTGACGATGTAGTGTCACTGTGGATAGAATTTAAGAATTGTAAAGGTAAAAATACACTAATGGGAGTTATCTACAAGCCCCCAAACAGTAGCCTGGATATAGGGTGCAAGTTGCAGCAGGAGTTAAAATTGGCATGTAACAAAGGTAATGCCACTGTGGTTATGGGAGATTTCAATATGCAGGTAGACAGGGCAAAATCAGGTTGGTTCTGGACCCCAAGAAAGTGAGTTTGTAGAGTGCCTCTGAGATGGATTCTTAGGTCAGCTTGGACTGGAGCCTACCAGAGATAAGGCAATTCTGGATTTAGTGTTGTCCAATGAACCAGATTTAATAAGGGAGCTCAAGGTAAAGGAACTGCTAGGAGGTGACCATAATATGATAAGTTTTAATCTGCAATTTGAGATGGAGAAGGTTAAATCAGAAGTGTCAGTGTTGCAGTTGAACAAAGGGGACTATGAAGGCCTGAGAGAGGAGCTGGCCAAGGACGACTGGAAAAGGATCCTAGCAGGAATGACGGTGGAACAGCAATGGCAGGAATTTCTGGGCATAATCCAGAAGATGCAGGATCATAGAAACATAGAAACATAGAAAATAGGTGCAGGAGTAGGCCATTCAGCCCTTCGAGCCTGCACCGCCATTCAATATGATCATGGCTGATCATCCAACTCAGTATCCTGTACCTGCCTTCTCTCCATACCCCCTGTTCCCTTTAGCCACAAGGGCCACATCTAACTCACTCTTAAATATAGCCAATGAACTGGCCTCAACTACATTCTGTGGCAGAGAATTCCACAGATTCACCACTCTGTGAGAAAAATGTTTTTCTCATCTCGGTCCTAAAAGATTTCCCCCTTATCCTTAAACTGTGACCCCTTGTTCTGGACTTCCCCAACATCGGGAACAATCTTCCTGCATCTAGCCTGTCCAACCCCTTAAGAATTTTGTAAGTTTCTATAAGATCCCCCCTCAATCTTCTAAATTCTAGTGAGTACAAATTCCAATTTCATTCCAAAGAGGAAGAAATTCTAAGTGGAGTAAGAGGCAACCGTGGCTGACAAGGGAAGTTAGGGATGGAACAAAACTAAAAGAAAATGTGTATAACATAGCAAAGAGTAGCGGGAAGCCAGAGGATTGGGAAACTTTCAAAGGACAACAGAAGGGAACAAAAAGAGCAATACAGGGTGAAAAGATGAAGTACGAGGCCAAGAATGTGAAGAAGGACAGTAAAAGCTTCTTTAGGTATGTTAAGAGAAATTGATCAGCAAAGACAAATGTGGGTCCCTTGAAGGCAGAGGCAGGTGAAATTATTATGGGGAACTAGGAAATGGCAGAAAAGTTGAACATGTACTTCGGATCTGTCTTCACTAAGGAAGACATAAACAATCTCACAGATGTACTAGAGGACAGATGATCTAGGGAGGCAGAAGAACTGAAAGAAATTTACATTAGGCGAAAAATAGTATTGAGTAGACTGATGGGACTGAAGGCTGATAAATCCCCAGGGCCTGAAGGACTGCATTCCAGGGTACTCAAGGAGGTGGCTCTAGAAATAGTGGATTGGTGATCATTTTCCAATGTTCTATAGATTCAGGATCAGTTCCTGTGGATTGGAGGGTTATCCCACTTTTCAAGAAAGGAGCGAGAGAGAAAACGAGGAATTATAGACCAGTTAGCCTGACATCGGTGGCGGGAAAGATGCTGGAGTCAATCATAAAAGATGAAATAGCGGCACATTTGGATAGCAGTAACAGGATCGGTCCAAATCAGCATGGATTTACGATGGGGAAATCCTGCTTGACAAATCTTCTGGAATTTTTTGAGGATGTGACAAGTAAAATGGTTGAAGAAGAGCCAGTGGATGTAGTGTGTCAGGACTTTGATAAGGTCCCGCGTAGGAGATTAGTTGGCAAAATTAGAGAACATGGTATTGGGGGTAGGGTATTGACATGGATAAAGAATTGGTTGGCAGACAGGAAACAAAGAGTAGGAATAAACGGGTCCCTGTCAGAATGGCAGGCAGTGGCGAATGGAGTGCCGCAAGGCTCGGTGCTGGGGCCGCAACTATTTACAATATATATTAATGATTTAGATGATGGAATTAAAAGTAACACTAGCAAATTTGCAGATGACACAAAGCTGGGTGGCAGTGTGAAACTCAAAGTGTTTGCTAGGTGGTTGCAGGGTGACTTGGACAGGTTGAGTGAATGGGCAGATGCATGGCAGATGCAGTATAATGTAGATACATTTAGAGATTATCCACTTTGGCGGAAGAACAAAGAGGCAGATTATTATCTCAATGGTGTCAGATTAGGAAAAAGGGAAGTGCAGAGAGACCTGGGTGTCCTTGTACAACAGTCACTGAAAGTAAACATGCAGGTACAGCAGGCAGTGAAGAAAGTTAATGGCATGTTGGCCTTCATAACGAGAGGATTTGAGAATAGGAGTAAAGAGGTCCTTCTGCAGTTGTACAGGGCCCTGGTGAGACCATATCTGGAGTATTGTGTGCAGTTTTGGTCTCCTAATTTGAGGAAGGTCATCCTTGCTATTAAGGCAGTGCAGCATAGCTTCACGAGGTTAATCCCTGGGATTCATACGAGGAAAGATTGTAAAGACTGGGCTTGTATTCACTGGAATTTAGGATGAGAAGGGATATTATAGAAACATAAAAAATTATAAAAGGACTGGACAAGCTAGATGCAGGAAAAATGTTCCCAATGTTGGGGGAGTCCAGAACTAGAGCCGCAGTCTAAGAATAAAAACCCTGTCCCACGGTACGAGTTCATTCCAAGAGTTCTCCCGCGTTTGCCCTGATTCGAACTCGGAGAATTACGGTAATGGCCACTCGTCGGTACTTGGGGCTCTCGTGGACATTTTTCAACATGTTGAAAAATCTTCATGAGTCTTCCCGTGCTTAACTGCCATTAGCGAGTCTTCCCGAGTACCTGCCGTTAGCGTTACGAGCCGCTAAGAGACGTCCTCAAGCTCCGACGTACCCGCTACATTCATTCTCCGTGCTTACCATGAGCTTGATTTTTTTTAAACTCAGGAGAGCTCTTAGAATGAACTCATACTGTGGGACAGGGCTATTAGGGGTAAGCCATTTAGGACTCAGATGAGGACATTTTTCTTCACCCGAGAGTTGTGAATCTGTGGAATTCTCCTCCACATACGGCAGTGGAGGCCAATTCGCTGGATGTTTTCAAGAGAGAGTTAGATTTAGCTCTTAGGGCTAAGGGAATCAAGGGAAATTGGGAAAAAGCCGGAACAGGGTACTGATTTTGAAAGATCAGTTCCCATCAGCCAAGATATGTGAAAATGCACACGTCCAGATTCTGGGACAGATTCTTTCCCACCTGTTATCAGGCAACTGAACTACCCTACCAACAACTAGAAAGCAACCCAGGGCTGCCATCTACCTCATTGGAGACCCATGGACTATCTTTGATCAGACTTTACTGCACTTTATCTTGCACTAAACATTATTCATGTTATCCCCTTTATCAAGAATCTGTAGACTGCGGATGGCTCAATCGTAATCATGTATTGTCTTTCCGCTGACCGATTAGCTTGCATCAAAAACTTTTCACTGTACCAAGGCCAGGATTCGAGGCCAGGATTGGGAGTCAGCGGCTCCTCAACCTGCACCACTGTGCCATCCCTTGCATTAGCCACTTGGAGGTTAATGCCCCTGTCCCACTTAGGCAATTGTTTAGGTGACTACAGGCGACTAGGCTGTCGCCACATGGTCGCCAGGGTGACGCCTGTATGTTTGTGAGTAATCTCAGTCGCCCAAAGAATTCTAGCGTCTTTCTGGTCGCCGCTGGATTTTGAAATGTTTAAAACTGTTCGACGACAGTCAGCGGCAGTTGGCTTGACGCCAATGAGCGTAGCTTGACATCTCCTGACGTAGGTGCTGTCGTAGGTTCTCGCCAGGATGACGTAGGTTGTCGCCGGTGCTGACTTCGGTGAATTCCATTAGCGACTACCTACGTCAACTTACGTCAACCGGCGACAGGTCTTACCTTGTCGTAGCGTGTGGACGTAGGTCGTGGTAGGTGTGGTCGTAGGTGGATGTCCTAATGGGTCGCCGGTTGTCGGTAGCTTGCCGTAGTGTGACGTCGACTAGGTGGTGGGTTGTTGTAGCATGTCATAGACATTGTCATAGGGGGGTCCAGTCGCTGGTTTTTCGGAGACCTGTAACGATTATGACAATCGCCGGCAGTCGCCGAAGAAAATCGCCTAAGTGGGACAGGCCCATAAGAAGTACCAGTGAGGAAAGCTGAGAGTTAACAGTTCATTAAAAGTGAAGAAAGGCTAGGATTTCTTTGGTGTTTTTAATGACATCCCAATGCATTACAGACACTTCCTTTGAAGTGTGCTCTTTGTTGTAATGTGAGAAACCGAGCCGCTAATTTGCTCACAAATTCTCACGAACTACAATATGATAATGGTAAGATAATCTGCCTTCTCTGATGCTGTTTGAAGAATGTATCTTGGCCAATACACCAGGGGAAACTCTTTTATTCTTTGAAAGAGAACCTTTGGACATTTAACATCCAGGCAGGACAGCAGGCAGGACAGAGGCTTGATGCCTCGTCTGAAAGTCAGACCTCCAACTGTGCAGCACTCTCTCAGTACTGCGCTGGTATGACAACTTAAACCTTTGGGGTCAGGTATTAAAAGTGGAGTGGCACGGTGATGCAGCAGTAGTGTTGCTGCCTAAAGGGCCTGCACCACCAGCATGCGCCTGCATGCGGCGAGCGTGACTAAACCGGAAGCGGGGGTCGAGTGATCCCCGTACATGGCCTGCACCACCAGCATGCGCCTGCATGCGGCGAGCGTGACCAAACCGGAGGCGGGGGCCGCGCGGAGGTTGAGTGATCCCCGTACATGGCCTGCACCACCAGCATGCGCCTGCATGCGGCGAGCGTGACCAAACCGGAGGCGGGGGCCGCGCGGAGGTCGAGTGAGCGACGTGAAGTTCGAGCGAAGTCCGCGGGAGGTTTGCGCGTGACGTACGGCGTCAAGACGCTGCGTACAGCGTCGAGGCAGCTGCGGGCCGGCAGGCCGTTGCCGCGCGGAATTTTTGAACACGGTCAGTTTTTCGGAGCCCCGCGCGATGTCGGGACCAGCTCCGCACAACTCCAATACGGCTCCGGCGATCGAAGTGGGACCGGCCCCGCGAGGCCGTATGGCTCAAGCGACCACGTTAGGTCGCGCTTGCCGCATGGAGTCGCATGCTCGTGGGACAGGCCCTTTACAGCACCAGAGACCCGGGTTGAATCATAGCTATGCAGCACCAAAGAGAACCCTAGCACCTATAAAATAAAGTAAATAGAATAAAATATCTCTTGGGTGACATGTAACTGTTTTAAAAGCCTTAGAAATTCAGGTTTTTACCTGAGACTGCATCAGGGTGGCACAGTGGCGCAGTGGTAGTGTTGCTGCCTTACAGCACCAGGGACCCAGGTTCGATCCAGGCTATGGGTGCTGTCTGTACTGAGTTTGTATGTTCTCTCCGGGACCTGCATGTGTTTTCTCTGGGTGCCCTGGTTTCCACCCACACTCCAAAGACGTACAGGTTTGTAGGTAAATTGGCTTTGGTAAAAATTGTAAATTGTCCCTCATGTGTAGGATAGTGTTAGTGTATAGGGATCGGTGGTAGGAGCAGTCTCGGAGGGCTGAAGGGTCTATTTGTATCTCTAAACTAAACTAAAAAAAAAACTAAAGGGCCCTGTCTCACTGTACGAGGTAATGCAAGAGTTCTCCCGAGTTCTCCCATGATTCGAGCTTGTGTAATGTACGTAGCGGGTCCGTAGGAGCTCGTGGATGTCACGTAGCGGCTCGTACGAGTAACGGTAGGTACTCGGGGAAATCCTGTAAACTCGTGACGTTTTTTTCAACACTGTGAAAAATGTCCACGAGTAAAAAAATACTTGTGATGAAAATAATTGTTAGTTTTTACTCGTACGAGACATCTACAAGCTCCTACGTACCCACTACGTACATTACACGAACTCAGGACAACTCATGAATTACCTCGCACAGTTTTTTTTTAAATTGCTGTTTTTTCCCATTTTCCTTCCGCCCACAATATTTAATATGCAAAAGAATATGTGATTCTGTTCCATTCTGTTTGTAGTTTGTTTGGTTGTTTGTTTGTCTTTTTGCACAAAGTCCGCGAGCATTGCCACTTTTCATTTCACTGCACATCTCGTATGTGTATGTGACGAATAAACTTGACTGGACTTAGCTTGACTTGACTTGACTTGACTTGACTTGACTACAGTGGGACAGGCCCTTAAACTTGAATGCTCAATCTTCAGTCTGAAGACTGCAACCAACTGAGCTACAACTAACATAGAAACATAGAAACATAGAAATAAGGTGCAGGAGTAGGCCATTCGGCCCTTCGAGCCTGCACCGCCATTCAATATGATCATGGCTGATCATCCAACTCAGTATCCCGTACCTGCCTTCTCTCCATACCCTCTGATCCCCTTAGCCACAAGGGCCACATCTAACTCCCTCTTAAATATAGCCAATGAACTGGCCTCGACTACCCTCTGTGGCAGGGAGTTCCAGAGATTCACCACTCTCTGTGTGAAAAAAGTTCTTCTCATCTCGGTTTTAAAGGATTTCCCCCTTATCCTTAAGCTATGACCCCTTGTCCTGGACTTCCCCAACATTGGGAGCAATCTTCCTGCATCTAGCCTGTCCAACCCCTTAAGAATTTTATAAGTTTCTATAAGATCCCCTCTCAATCTCTTAAATTCTAGAGAGTATAAACCAAGTCTATCCAGTCTTTCTTCATAAGACAGTCCTGACATCCCAGGAATCAGTCTGGTGAACCTTCTCTGCACTCCCTCTAGGGCAATAATGTCCTTCCTCAGATTTGGAGACCAAAGCTGTACGCAATACTCCAGGTGTGGTCTCACCAAGACCCTGTACAACTGCAGTAGAACCTCCCTGCTCCTATACTCAAATCCTTTTGCTATTAAAGCTAACATACCATTCGCTTTCTTCACTGCCTGCTGCACCTGCATGCCTACTTTCAATGACTGGTGTACCATGACACCCAGGTCTCGCTGCATCTCCCCTTTTCCTAGTCGGCCACCATTTAGATAATAGTCTGCTTTCCTGTTTTTGCCACCAAAATGGATAACCTCACATTTATCCACATTATACTGCATCTGCCAAACATTTGCCCACTCACCCAGCCTATCCAAGTCACCTTGCAGTCTCCTAGCATCCTCCTCACAGCTAACACTGCCCCCCAGCATAGTGTCATCCGCAAACTTGGAGATATTGCCTTCAATTCCCTCATCCAGATCATTAATATATATTGTAAATAGCTGGGGTCCCAGCACTGAGCCTTGCAGTACCCCACTAGTCACTGCCTGCCATTGTGAAAAGGACCCGTTTACACCTACTCTTTGCTTCCTGTTTGCCAGCCAGTTCTCTATCCACATCAATACTGAACCCCCAATGCCGTGTGCTTTAAGTTTGTATACTAATCTCTTATGTGGGACCTTGTTGAAAGCCTTCTGGAAGTCCAGATACACCACATCCACATCTCCCTTATCCACGCTACTAGTTACATCCTCGAAAAATTCTATAATATTCGTCAGACATGATTTACCTTTTGTAAATCCATGCTGACTTTGACCAATGATTTCACCACTTTCCAAATGTGCTGCTATCCCATCTTTAATAACTGACTCTAACACTGCCATCAGAGATAAATTCCAGAAAGTAAATGTTGTTCATTATGGAGACAGGAATGCTCCCTATCAGATACAAATTTTGTTTTATTGCGTTCAATTACTTAAATCATGTTATTGAATCAGGTGGCCTTGGACTTTTGCAAAGTGATTTGTTAATAGGGATGAAATATTGAGATCAAAGAACTAGGCTTCTAAGTGATTGGGCTGTGATCAACTCAAACGGATATATCAGATCAGAATGAGCCCAATCTTTCAATTATATTAAAGCATTTTCTTTGAAGACCCAGAACAAAAGGAAATCATGGTTTTAATAATGGAAGGGGGATAGGGTAAAATATTCAGGGGTCAAGCTCCCCGCCTTGCTGCAACCTGTAAACCAAGTTTATCACTTCAGCGAAGATAGGCACGAAATGCTGGAGTAACTCAGCGGGACGGGCAACATCTCTGGAGAGGAGTGGGTGACGTTTCGGGTCGAGAGACGCAAGCTTGTGCACCGCCATGATTACTTCTAAAATGTTACAGTAAAACTCAAATAATATTACAAGCTGAGGACTTTATTGGTACCAAAATAGAATATTTTCCAGATGTGGGATGTTATGTCTATCGATACTCTAACGTGCTAGTAATTCACTTTATTTTTAGGTATCACACAGAGTTAGGGCGGAACAGTGGAGCAGTGGTAGAATTGCTATTTTACAGTGCCATAGACCCAGGTTCAATGCTGACTACGGGCACTTACTTGTCTGTATGGAGTTTGTACATTCTCCCCGTGACCGTATAGGTTTTCTCCAGGTGCTCCGGTTTTCTCCCACACTCCAAAGACATACACGTTTATAGGTTAATTGGCCTAGTTTAATCATTAATTGTCCCGAGTATGTAGCTCTGGCAAAAATTGGCCATTGTCCCTAGTGTGTACGATAGGGCTAGTGTACGGGAATCGCTGGTTGGCATGGACTCTGTGAGCTGACAGGGCTGTTTCCGTGCTGTATCTCTAAACTAATGAAAACTTAATGCATTTTCCATTGAATCTAGGAAGTTGAAATGGACACACTAGGAACTGCAGATGCTGGAATCCTGTGCAGAATCCAAATTGCTGGAGGTACTCTGCGGGTCAGGCAGCGTCTGTGGAGGACGTGGAGAGTTGACATTTCAGTTCAGTGTCATTTAGATGGAGGCCTACTCATGTTCTCCGCAGATGCTGCCAGACCTGCTGAGTTACTCCAACACTTTGTGCTCCAAGTTGATATGGAGGATGAAATCCGAGGCTTCGGTGAGTGAGAACTGAGCGTGGGGGCAGGGGTCCAGGGAGTAGAATGGGGATGCAGCAAAGATGAGTTGGATGATCAGCCATGATCATATTGAATGGCGGTGCTGGCTCGAAGGGCCGAATGGCCTACTCCTGCACCTATTTTCTATGTTTCTATGTTTCTGTGTAAGATTACGAGGTGAGCCAAATGCTGAACCATTGGGATTTCTGAATGGTGGAATAATGGATTTTGGGAGTTTAACTATTTTTTATTCTCACCATTGAAATTCCGAGAATTCCTTCTCTTTCTGATTTTTCATTGTATTTCAAGCACAAAGAGAAATTGCCGGCGGATGTTTTTTTTTTGATTGAATAAAAATGGACCATATAAAAGAGAGCATGACTCTCTATCCTTTTTTATGATAGAGAGTCATAGGATCACACAGGCTGGAAACAGGCCCTTCAGCCCAACTTGCCCATGCTGACCAACATGTCCCATCGACACAAGTCTCACATCCCTGCATTTGGCCCATCTCCCTCTAAGCCTATCTTATCCATGTACCTGTTCAAATGGGTTTTTTAAATGTTGTGATAGTACCTACCTCAACCACCTCCTCTGGTAGCGTGTTCCATATACACACCACTCTTTGTGTAAAAAGGTTGCCCCTCAGATTCCAATTAAATCTCATCCCCCTCACCTTAAACCCATGTCTTCTGGTTTTAGATTCCCCTACTCTGGGCAAGAGACTCTGTGCATCTACCTGATCTATTTCTCTCATGATCTTATACACCTCTATAAGATCACCCCTCACCCTCCTGCACTCTAAGGAATAAAGTCCTAGCCTCAACCTCTCCCTGTGGCTCAGACCCTCGAGTCCTGGCAACATAGAAACATAGAAACATAGAAATTAGGTGCAGGAGTAGGCCATTCGGCCCTTCGAGCCTGCACCGCCATTCAATATGATCATGGCTGATCATCCAACTCAGTATCCCGTACCTGCCTTCTCTCCATACCCTCTGATCCCCTTAGCCACAAGGGCCACATCTAACTCCCTCTTAAATATAGCCAATGAACTGGCCTCGACTACCCTCTGTGGCAGAGAGTTCCAGAGATTCACCACTCTCTGTGTGAAAATATTTCTTCTCATCTCGGTTTTAAAGGATTTCCCCCTTATCCTTAAGCTGTGACCCCTTGTCCTGGACTTCCCCAATATCGGGAGCAATCTTCCTGCATCCAGCCTGTCCAACCCCTTAAGAATTTTGTAAGTTTCTATAAGATCCCCTCTCAATCTCCTAAATTCTAGAGAGTATAAACCAAGTCTATCCAGTCTTTCTTCATAAGACAGTCCTGACATCCCAGGAATCAGTCTGGTGAACCTTCTCTGCACTCCCTCTATGGCAATAATGTCCTTCCTCAGATTTGGAGACCAAAACTGTACGCAATACTCCAGGTGTGGTCTCACCAAGACCCTGTACAACTGCAGTAGAACCTCCCTGCTCCTATACTCAAATCCTTTTGCTATGAAAGCTAACATACCATTCGCTTTCTTCACTGCCTGCTGCACCTGCATGCCTACTTTCAATGACTGGTGTACCATGACACCCAGGTCTCGCTGCATCTCCCCTTTTCCTAATCGGCCACCATTTAGATAATAACCTGTTTTTGCCACCAAAATGGATAACCTCACATCCGCAACATCCTCGTAAAACTTCTCTGCATCATTTGCAGCAGGGCAACATCTTTCCTAGAATAAGATGACCAAAACTGAATAGGGTACTCCAAATGTGACCTCACCAATATTTTATACAACTGTAACATAGCCTCCCAACTTTAATACTCTGATGTGGGAGGAAACTGGAGCACCCAGAGGAAACCCACATGGCATGCAAACTCCACACAGACAGCACCTGAGGTCAGGTTTCACGCCTAATGATTCACTCATTCTCACTAGTTCCACAGTATCCCCCTTTATCATCCACTTCCTACACACAATTTAGAGAGTTCAATTCAGATTCAGATTCAGATTCAATCTTTATTGTCATTGTGCAGTGTACAGTACAGAGACAACAAAATGCAGTTAGCATCTCACCCAGAAGAGCGAACATAGAATAATGAGCAGTAAAATATATATATGTACATACAGTAGTAGTAGTGCACTTTTTCTGGGGGAAGGAGTGTCCGGGGGGGGGGTGACTGGCAATCACCAAGGTGCAGAGTTAAGTAGTGTAACAGCCGCAGGGAAGAAGCTGTTCCTGGACCTACTGGTCCGGCAACGGAGAGACCTGTAGCGCCTCCCGGATGGTAGGAGGGTAAACAGTCTGTGGCTGGGGTGAGAGCAGTCCTTGGCGATGCTGCGCGCCCTTCACAGACATCACTTGCTTTGGACAGACTCAATTGAGGGGAGCGAGGAACCGGTGATGCGTTGGGCAATTTTCACCACCCTCTGCAGTGCTTTCCGGTCGGAGACAGAGCAGTTGCCGTACCATACTGTGATACAGTTGGTAAGGATGCTCGCGATGGTGCAGCGGTAGAAGTTCACCTGAGGTCCATCTGAGGAGACAGATGGACCTTCTTTAGTCTCCTCAGGAAGAAGAGACGCTTTTGAGCCTTCTTGACCAGAGTTGAGGTATTGTGGGTCCAAGAGAGGTCATCGGAGATGTTGACCCCCAGAAACCTGAAGCTGGAGACATGTTCCACCTCCGTCCCGTTAATATGGATGGGGATGTGCGTGCCGCCCCTAGACCTTCTGAAGTCCACAATGAGCTCCTTGGTCTTCTTGGAGTTGAGGGCCAAGTTATTGTCAGCGCACCATACTGCTAGGAGCTGAACCTCCTCCCTATAGGCCGACTCATCGTTGTTGCTGATGAGGCCAATCACCGTTGTATCATCTGCATACTTGATGATGGTGTTAGTACCATGTACAGGTGTGCAGTCGTAGGTGAAGAGGGAGTAGAGGAGGGGGCTCAGCACACAGCCCTGTGGAACACCGGTGTTCAGGGTGAATTACAAACCCGCAAGTCATTAGGATGTGGGAGGAAACCGGAGCACCCCGGAGGAAACCCATACACTCACAGAGAGCACGTGTAAACTCCACACAGGCAGCTCCTGTGGTTAGGTATATAGTCCCCAGGTCACTGGCGCTGTAAAGCAGCAGCTCTACCAGTTGCACCACTGGGTGTGAGTTGGTTTTGCGTATAAGACACTGTTGCAGTTAAGGCACTCGTATATTACAGTGTTTCATCCCTGGCTAGCCTCATTAATCTTAACTGCCATGGTACAGTGACATACAGCTCATTGTCTCAAGGCAGGGAACAAAATCAGCATCCGCCCCTTGTTCCATTCTTTGTCTACTAAGCAGTGTTGTAAGTTCGATGTGAGCGTGTATTTTGGGAAAACATTTGACTCATATGTCATGCTTCACATGCTAAAAACACTTATTTATATCGTCGAAGATAGATACAAAAAGCTGAAGTAACCTATGGGTCAGGCAGTATCTCTGGAGAAGAGGAATAGGTGACGTTTCGGGTTGATAACCTTCTTCAGACTGAGGGTCAGGGGAAAGGGAAACGAGAGATATAGTACATAGAACAAAATGTTGGCTGTGATGTAAGTGATAATGACAGTGAAAATCGTTATCACCTACCCCACAGCCATCAACGGACCATTGTGGGCTCCACTATTCCTTGATCTTCATTGCTTTTTGCATATCTTTCGTTCATTTATTCAATGTGACGTCTATATCTCTCGTTTCCCTTTCCCCTGACTCTCAACTCTCAGTCTGAAGATGGGTCTCGACCAGAAACGTCACCTGTTCCTTTTCTCCAAAGATGCTGCTTGAGCATCTCCCGCTAAGTCACTCCAGCTTTTTGTACCCAACTCCGATTTATACCAGCATCTACAGTTCCTATTTATATCGCCTGTGTGAATAATCTCCTGGTTGCAAGAGGAATCCCGGCTTTCTTAGAAACTTAGCTTTCAGGGGGAATATTAGCATTGGATACATTGTTCACTGTGACTCGATTATTGCTTGCATGCAGCACGGATGGTACGGTTTGAAGGCAGTGAATCTACAGAAGGCAGGTGACAAGTTGGAAGGTAACTGAAGCGGATTGTTAATACATCCACGAAGAAGTTCACCAGCACTGAATAATGTATGGTTAGCTTGGAAAAAACGAGATAGTCGTCCTTGGAGCAAAGGAATTTGAGGAAATAATTTGCAACTTTATGACAGGTGTAGAAAAGAAGGACAAAAAAAAAGTCTGTTCCCTTTATCTTGTCGAACAACGAACTGTGGGCAAAGATGTATGCTTTTGGCATAAGATATAAAGGGGGATGCGAGAACGAGCCTTTTTCACACAGCGAGTGGTAATCATTTGCCTGTAAAAATGAAAACAGTCGATGATTTCAAAAGGGAATTAAGCAGATACATGAAATAAAATAAACTTGCATGTCGAGAATGGGGAAGACTGATCTGCTCTACAGGGAGTTGGCATGAACGTGATGGGCTGAATGACCTCCTTCTGTGCTATTATTAGTCGAGGAGTGAAGCGAACACAGCTACAAGGCTGTGTCAGAAGCAACTGCAAATGCTGGCTTACGCTGAAAATAGGCACAAAATACTGGAGTAACTCAGCGGGTCAGGCAGCATCCCTGGAGAAAAGGAATACGCTGCAGTAACTAATTTACTTCATTTAAAACTCACGCTGTCTTGGAAGGCCAGCAGGATAATCAAGGATGAGTCACACCCCGGCCACTCCCTCTTCTCCCCTCTCCCATCGGGCAAAAGGTATACAAGTATGAAAATTTACACATCCAGATTCAGGGACAGTTTCTTCCCTGCTGTTATCAGGCAACTGAATCATCCTACCACTACCAGCGAGCAGTGCTGATCTGCTATCGACCTCATTGGTGACATTCGGACTATCCTTGATCGGACTTTGCTGTCTTAAGCTTGCACTAAACATCACCCCCTTATCGTGCATCTATACACTGTAATTGGCTCGATTGTAATCATGTTTTGTCTTTCTGCTGACTGGTTAGCACACAACAAAAGCTTTGCACTGTCCCTTGGTAGACCTAAACTGAAACTGAAGGCTTTTGATCTGTCGACAAAATAATCATAAAACCAACCATGTAACCAACCTGTAGCCATGTTAAATATAAGATATGAGCACAATGAATTGGTTAAGAAATAACTTTGGTCTGTAATATACAATGGGCTTAGCTGCAAATGATGGATGAACTGACATCTTGGTTATGCAAAAGAAGAACACAGAGCAAATTGCACAATCACGATCAATTTTATAATTCTGTGATCATTTTCATATGCCCAATCTAAAATAATCAATTCCATTTTTTAAAATTTCTTCAGGTTTTCAACCTGTTACAAGATCTATTTTGAACTGTAATAAAACAGAAAATGCTTGAAATACTCTGCAGGTCAGGCAGCATCTGTGGAGAAGGTAACAGAATTATTATTTTAGGTCGAGACCCTTCTTCAGATGGTCTCGACCCGAAACATCATCCATTTCTTCTCTCCAGAGATGCTGCCTGGCCCGCTGAGTTACTCCAGCGTTTTGTGTCTTTCTTCGAATTAAACCAGCATCTTCAGTTCTTTCCCACACTTAATAATTTTAAGTTAGAATAACAAAGACACAAACTCACTGGGTCTTCAGACTCCTGACATTCGGTCTGAGGAACCATCCCGACCCAAAACCATATATAATAACCATATAACAATTACAGCACGGAAACAGGCCATCTCGACCCCTCTAGTCCGTGCCGAACACATAATCTCCCCTAGTCCCATATACCTGCGCTCAGACCATAACCCTCCATTCCTTTCCCATCCATATAACTATCCAATTTATTTTTAAATGATAAAAACGAACCTGCCTCCACCACCTTCACTGGAAGCTCATTCCACACAGCCACTCATTCCACACAGCTACCACTCTCTGAGTAAAGAAGTTCCCCCTCATGTTACCCCTAAACTTCAGTCCCTTAATTCTAACCTACAAACCTGCACATCTTTGGAATGTGGGAGGAAAATGGAGTACTTGGAGAAAAACCCAAGTGGTCCCAATGAGCAAACTCCACATGGACAGCACCCATAGTCCGGATTGAACCCGGGTCTCTGGCGCTGTGATGAAGCAGCTTTACCGCTGTGCCACTGTGCCGCCTTACAGAAAATATGAATCTCCAAAATACGCCACCTTGTGGTGGCAGACAAGCTTAGAGCCATACAGTAATACAGTGTGGAAACAGGCCCTTCGGCCCAACTCGCCCACACCGGCCAACAATGTTCCATCTACCTTAGTCCCACTTGCCTGCACTTGGTCCATAACCCTCCAAACCTGTCCTATCCATGTACCTGTCCAACTGTTTCTTAAACAATGGGATAGTCCCAACCTCAACTACCTCCTCTGGCAGCTTGTTCCATACACCCACCACCCTCTGTGTGAAAAAGTTACCCCTCGGATTCCTATTAAATCTTTCTCCCTTCACCTTGAACCTATGTTCTCTGGTCCTCAATTCCCCTACTCTGTGCATGTACCCGATCTATTCCTCTCATGATTTTGTATACCTCTATAAGGTCTCCCCTCATCCTCCTACGCTCCATGGAATAGAGACCCAGCCTACTCAACCTCTCCCAATAGCTCACACCCTCTAGTCCTGGCAACATCCTCATAAATCTTTTCAAGTTTGCATGTCCCTAAGATCCTGGAGCAAAGCTCTTGGGAAGATCACCTATGGTGAGCAGGTCAAGGGGGGGGTGGGGGGTTCCTCATAAAGTATGGACCAAGAAGAAGATTTCAATGGTGAACCAGATGGAGGTTGTTGGCTGGCCAGTTAGGTGGAGCACCACAATGACTGAGAAGATGGATGAAGTTTGCAGCAGGGAGCAGGGAGAGATCCCCCACCATCATGGAGTCCATGCCATTGAACCCGGGTCAGTCTCTGTGATGGTTGTCCCTGCACCAGTCTCCCCATGTTAAAAGATGCTACGCACAGCCATACACCTGGAGGGACATACCCCACACTGTGTCTCCAGGAACAGCCTCTTCCACCATTTCAAAGACGACCACCAATAGAATCCACTAAGAGGACACACATACTCGATTCCAAGTGATCGCCAATGATGATAATAAAAGAATAGCAATATAAATATTAAAACACGGATGCATTGATGAGGCATTATAAGGCACTGTCAGATCGCATTTGGAGTATTGAGAGCATTTGTGGGCCCCATATCTGAGGAAGGATGTGCTGGCATTGGAGAGGGTCCAGAGAAGGTTTACGAGAATGATGCCTGGAGTGATTGGGGTAACATATGATGAGCGTTTATCGGCACAGGGTCTTTACTCGCTGGAGTTTAGAAGGATGAGGGGGAACCTCGTTGACACTTACCGAATAGTGAAAGGCTTGGTTAGAGTGAATGTGGAGAGGATATTTCCACTAGTGGGAAAGTCTAGGACCAGAGGCTGCAACCTCAGAATTAAAAGGACAGACCTTTAGAAAAGAGATGCGGAGGAATTTCTTTAGTCAGAGGGTGGTGAATCTGTGGAATTAATTGCCACAGAAGGCTATGGAGGCCAAGTCAATGGATATTGTTAAGGCGGAGATTGACAGATTCTTGATTAGTAAGGGTGTCAGGGGATATGGGGAGAAGGCAGGAGAATTAGGTTGAGAGGGAAAGATAGATCAGGCATGATTGAATGGTGGAGTAGACTTGATGGGCCAAATGGCCTAATTCTGCTCCTAGAACCTATGACCTAATGAACATGATGACGGAAAATGCAGTCATGCAGCATCCAGTCTGACATTTCTCAGAAGTATACAAACCAGAATAGTCAGGCCACGTACTTTCATTGAGGCCAATCCCAAATAGTTACATTTCACTATTCTGAATCTAGTCTTGGATGGAAGAATACTAAAGATTCCATTATTGGCCCACAGACTACTTCCCCAGTGTACAATGTTATAGACTAAAGATGCCAGTTCTGTTGCTAATTGTCAATTAGGCCATTGCACACTGTAGACTCCAGCCCTAATGCTTACAAGTCCGTCCCTTAATACTCAAGTATAGTATCTGAATGGATGAGGTTCCCAGCAGCCTGCTTCTAATCTTATCTAGTTCATTCCTCTCCCAACACCCTACAGTATTGTCTACACGTGCAGCTCCAAATTCTAAACTGGTTTCTTCGTAATCTTTGGAATAATTTCTAGAAAATCAGCTGATTGTGGGTACGTACATTAAATGAGGCAACCTGGGATCAAGTCTAATGCAGTTCCATGCACTAGTCAATCTCTCAGCACTGTAGGTAGTAGTATCTCCCAACTGCGGAAGAGGTTTTAATCACATTTTGAGAGATACAGTACATGGATAGGAAAGATTTAAAGGGATATGGATCACACACGGGCAAATTGGATCATCTTACATGGGCATCTTATGTTCATAAGACATAGGAGCAGAATTAGGCCATTCGGCCCATTAAGTCTGCTCCGCCATTCGATAATGGTTGATCCATATTCCTTCTCAACCCCATTCTCATACCTTCTCCCCATAACCTTTGACACCCTTACTAATCAAGAACTATCAATCTCCACTTTAACAATAACCAATGATTTGGCCTTGGCCACCGTCTGTGACAATGAATTTACAGATTCATAAATTCCTCCTCATCTCCATTCTAAAGGTGCGATCTTTAAATCTGAGGCTGTGTCCTCTGTTCCTAGACACTCCCTCTACTGGAAACACAACCTCTCTATCTAGGTCTTTCATCATTCATTATTCTTGGTGGGTAAGTTGTGACACAGGGCCTGTTTCCTTGCTATGTGACTCTATGACCTATTCTTTGTTTACAGCCCGACCCTGAGCCTCTGTGGTAAAAGCTCACAGGGCAGCAAAACCAACACCATATACTTGTAAAAAGACTGATCTTGTATATGTGTGTGTGTATATGTGTGTGTATATGTGGTTGGCATTACATTTTTGCAAAAAAACTACGCAGTAACGATTACATTTTTACATATTCTGATTACAATTTTTCCCCTCGAGGCCAGGACACCTTCACTGAACATTTTCTGCTTTATTTCTCGACTTATTACTGGTTAAAAGTAAGTAAGAAGTTTAACACCATCAAAAGACTGAATTTAAAACGACCAGCTTCAACTGATGACGTCATAATGGCTCAGCTACCAGTGATCAGCTTTAAAGATTTCATCCTATATTTTCCGTTATTCATGATTAAAACTTTTTAAATGCCAATTATCACAAGATTTTTACATATTCTGATTCACATTTCCCCCCTCTAGGCAGAGACCACCTTCACTGAACATTTTATGCTTTATTTCTCGACATATTACTGATTAAAGTTTACAAAATTCAAAATACTTTGAATTTAAAACAACCAGCTTCAACTGATGACGTCACAATGACTCGGTTAGCAGTGATCAGCTTCACTGAAGATTTCATCCTATATTTCACGTTATTCGCGATTAAAGCTTTACAAATGCCAACTTTCACAAGATTTTTAGTGTTAAAATCATTCCTGCCAGCTTCCAACACACTTCGATCCCATGTTGCAACACAGGAACACTCTGAACATTTCACCTCACAGGAGGGGGAGGGCGAATTGCTATTGCAACATGCAGGGCCTGTTGCCAACGGGTCTGCACTTGGTCTTTTCTTTTAAAGCTGCTGAAGGCTGAGTAAATACAACATATAATATAATACAATTACAAGCATTACAAATGCAATATTCCGGAATGGCACAGTGGTGCAGTGGTAACGCTGCTACCTCACAACGCCTGAGACCCAGGTTCGATTGTGACTATGTGTGCTGTCTGTACGGAATTTGTACGTTCTCCCTATGACCGTGTGGGTTTTCTCCAGGCGCTCCAGTTTCGTCCCACATTCTAAAGGACGTACAGGTTTGTAGGTTAATTGGCTTCAGTAAAATTGTAAATTGCCCCCAGTGTGTAGAATAGAATTAGTGTACGGGGTGATCATTGGTCGGTGCTGACTCGGTGGGACGAAGGGCATGTTTCCGCACTGTATCTCTAAAGTCTAAAGTAAAGTAGTCTAATATCACATAACAAAAAAAAAGAAAGAAAATACTACAAAAAACATCCAATAATGATCCAGCACAGCTTTAACCCTTGACTGCATCTGTAACTTCAATTTACATATAATTTCCTTCAACTCTGGACTCTAATGCAACTTATTGTGTTGGTTATACAACGGAGCTTCTTGTTGCCTGTACAGGAGATTACCTCTCTAAACTGTCCTTTATTTGTTTTAATATGAGGACACATGAGTCCTCTTTAACCCCAGGAGATTTTCAACAGAGCTCAACCTGGAGGTCGACACAACATGCTAGAGTAACTCAGGGGGTCAGGCAGCACTTCTGGAGAAAAAGGTTGGGTGGCATTTCGGTTCAGTCTCCTCAGAGATTAGTCTCCAAATCTGAGGAAAGACATTCTTGCCATAGAGGGAGTACAGAGAAGGTTCACCAGACTGATTCCTGGGATGGCAGGACTTTCATATGAAGAAAGACTGGATAGACTCAGCTTGTACACGCTAGAATTTAGAAGATTGAGGGGGGATCTTATAGAAACGTACAAAATTCTTAAGGGGTTGGACAGGCTAGATGCAGGAAGATTATTCCCGATATTGGGGAAGACCAGAACAAGGGGTCACAGTTTAAGGATAAGAGGGAAGTCTTTTAGGACTGAGATGAGAAAATCATGTTTTACACAGAGTGGTGAATCTGTGGAATTCTCTGCCACAGAAGGTAGTTGAGGCCAGTTCATTGGCTATATTTAAGAGGTAGTTAGATGTGGCCCTTGTGGCTAAAGGGATCAGGGGGTATGGAGAGAAGGCAGGGATGGGATACTGAGTTGGATGATCAGCCATGATCATATTGAATGGCGGTGCAGGCTTCATGGGCCGAATGACCTACTCCTGCACCTATTTCCTATGTATCTATGTTTCAGAACCCTTCTGCATACTGAAAGTAGAAGGGATAGAACTGGAGATAGGAGAAGGCCAGAACCATTCAGGGCTGGCAACAGATGACCAAGGAAGGGTGGAGCCCACAATGGCCCATCGTTGGAAGGGGAAGAGATGATAACGATGATAAGGATACAAAGATACAAATGGTGGAATTAACAGGATGACTTGGAGGAGGTGAGGGGGGATGCAGGGGTTATTTGAAATTAGAGAAATCAATGTTCACAATCTGCAGGATTCTGTTAATAAGGTCATAAGCTGATCTATCTCGCCCTCCTAACCCCATTCTCCTGTCTTCTCCCCATAACCTCTGATTCCCCAAACTAATAAAGCATCTATCTATCTCTGCCTTAAATATATCCACTGACTTGGCCTCCACAGTCTTCTGTGGCAAAGAATTCCACAGATTCACCATCGGACTAAAGAAATTCCTCCCCATCTCCTTCCTAAAAGAACGTCCTTTAATTCTGAGGCTATGGCCTCTAGTCCTAGACTCTCCCACTAGTGGAAACATCCTCTCCACATCCACTCTATCCAAACCTTTCACTATTCTGTATGTTTAAATGAGGTCCCCCCTCATTCTTCTAACCTCCAGCGAGTACAGGCCCAGTGCCATCAATCGCTCATCATATGGTAACCTACTCATTCCTAGGATCATTCTTGTAAACCTCCTCTGGACCCTCTCCAGAGCCAGCACATCCTTCCTCAGATATGGTGCCCAATATTGCTCACAATGTTCCGAATGTGGGATGACCAGTGTCTTATAGATCCTCAGCATTACATCCCTGTTTTACATAGAAACATAGAAAATAGGTGCAGGAGGAGGCCATTCGGCCCTTCGAGCCAGCACCGCCATTCATTGTGATCATAGCTGATCGTCCCCTATCAATAACCCGTGCCTGCCTTCTCCCCATATCCCTTGACTCCACTAGCCCATGGAGCTTTATCTAACTCTCTCTTAAATCCATCCAGTGATTTGGACTCCATTGCCCTCTGTGGCAGGGAATTCCATAAATTCACAACTCTCTGGGTGACAAAGTTTTTTCTCACCTCAGTCTTAAATGACCTCCCCTTTATTCTAAGACTGCGGCTCCTGGTTCTGGACTCGCCCAACATTGGGAACATTTTTCCTGCATCTAGCTTGTCCAGTCCTTTTATAATTTTATATGTTTCTATAAGATCCCCCTCATCCATCTAAACTCCAGTGAATACAAGCCTAGTCTTTTCAATCTTCCCTCATATGACATTCCCACCATCCCATGGATCAATCTCGTGAACTTACGCTGCACTGCCTCAATCACAAGGATGCCCTTCCTCAAATTAGTAGACCAAAACTGTACACAATACTCCAGATGTGGTCTCACCAGAGCCCTATACAACTGCAGAAGAACCTCTTTACTCCTATACTGAAATCCTCTTGTTATGAAGGCCAACATTCCATTAGCTTTCTTCACTGCTTTTGTATACAAGCGCTTGCTATCTTTACTACTGATTCTACTTGTAGATCAACCTTTTTGGGAATGCTGCACCAGCGCTCCCAATTCCCTTTGCACTCCCGATTTCTGGATTATCTCCCCATTTAGAGAGTAATCTACTGTTCTCTTGTGAATACCAACCCCTCCACCACTTCTGTGCAAGTTGTTAAGTTCATATGTTCTAGGAGAAGAATTAGGCCATTCAGGCCATCGTCTACAGCATTTACTCATGGCTGATCAATCTTTCCCTTCTCATGCCTTCTCCTCATAACGCCCGACACCATACCTAATCAAGAAACTAATCAATAATCTGTCAATCTCTGCCTTAAAATAATCCATTCATTTAGCCTCCACAACCTTCTTTGGCAAATGAATTCCACAGATTCACCACCCTCTGATCTAAGAAATTCTTCCTTATCTCCTTTCTAAAGGTACATCGTTTTATTCTGAGGTCATGGCCTCTTGTACTAGCCTCGCCTTGAACCTTCCCTCAACAGTCTGATGGAGGAAACCTTCTCTCAGCCCACCCTTCCACCCCTTAGTTGGACCAGCAACATCTTAAACTTCTCAGTTAAAACCGCACAGATGCTGGAAATCTGAAGCTTGAGCAGAGAACCTCCGCATCCTGCCTGTTTGGTTCAAGTCTGTGGTTCTTTCTCACTCCAGAGCCAATGAATTTGCCTATTGTCCTCCTGAGTGAAGGTCTCTGCCAATTTTAACTCGCTTCTTGTTGGGTTCTTCGCAAGAGAGAGGAGTGGGGGCGAGATTGTGTAGTCACTCTGACCGGTAAATTCCTGTCTCCCACTTCACAATTGGAGAGGGGCACATTTAGAGAAGGGTGTGGCGTTAACTCGCCTCTTAGCTTCGTTGCACGGTGAAGCCTAATCACCCTACCAAGGCTGACTCCCATCCCATCTCCAACCCTCCTCCTTCTCATCGCATCCTCCGCACTTTGCAGCAGCGCCGCCTTTCCCTTCGCCCACCGTGAACGGTCCCAGCAAGCGTGCACTGGCCCGCGGGAGCCCGGAGCGCTCGGGAACGCGCAAACGCGCGCCCCGGCCCCCCCAGCACAAGAGCCGGAGAGAGGGAGGCGAAGGAGGAAGGCAGCATCATCACCACCAGCATCAGCATCAGCATCAGCAGCGGCCGCTACATTGGCGTGCATGAGACTACTCGGGCTCCCCTCCGATCCGCACTGCCCGCTTCCAGACAGCATTCACCCTTGCGCCGCGATGAAACGGGCAAGGAGAGCAGCGATCCTGCCGACTGGCCGCTGAACGAGGAAGGACAAGGTGCAGACTTTGGGGGGGGGGGGGGGGGGGGAAGGTGGAGGGAGGGGTGGATGGGAGGTGGGGGGGGGGGGGGGGGGGGGGTCAGAGATCTCTCTCTACTGCTGCCCGTACCGGACGGATTTTTTTTTTTAACTGGTGCTGAAAGGACAGCGCAAAGTGACAGTCTTTCACGCCTCCAGGTATTGAAAGTTGGTACACAAGCAGAATGCATGGTGCGTCTGAATGATTGGAAGGAATGGGGTTTGGATATTGATTCGGCGCCTTGTTCTCTAACGCATTGTACAAAAAAAAAACCATCTGCAAAGACATGAGTTGCGGAACAAAACAGCTCCGGTGATATTGCTGAAATCTATTCTAGTTGAAGAATTGGGATAAAAGCTCGGATGCCTAAATTATTGTATGTGTGTGTGTGTGTGTGTGTGTGTGTGTGTGTGTGTGTGTGTGTGTGTGTGACTGGGTGAAAAGCCTCCCTCCACCACCTCCAGTTTAAATTCCATTTGGAATATTTTTGGAGGACCTAGAAACCAAGACCAAGAAGAAAAAGCGCTACCTGCACCGGGTTTTATTGGCCGTTTGCGTGATCAAGGGTTGTGTTCGTCCAAATCCTCGTTACATCCACCAATGACTGAGCAGGTAGTTAAAATGAGAATGATTTAACGTCGTGTTACGGGCGTTATTTCTGGCTTGCGGTTACACAAGGTGTATGTCTGTCTCCGTGGCGATCTTAAATCACATCACATCACATCACATCCCCCCCCCCCCCCCCCCTAGATCTGAAACGCGGTGATATTTTCTGTTCGGTCGATGCCTGTGCAGGGGTAATAACGAGTTTGTTGGTCTACTCAACGCTGCCCCTCTATCGGATTCAGGGCGACCTGGCGAGACTTGGTCGGGATTGGAATGATCTGAAGTCAGCGTGTTATTGGACATGGGCGTTGGCTGGTTGTACCGACTGGGCGCGTTGCTCCTCGTGTCTAGCCTAACCTGGCGACAGAGGTAAGTAGCAACCAGTTCCCCAACCAAGTTTCCCGGCCGCCTAATAGTTCGCAATGATCGAACCCGTGTCGCACCTTTAGGATACGAAGCGACGTTAGTAGCGCATGGTTGTATATATAATGACCCGCACAATTTTACATTTATTGTGATCCTTCACAACGGCAAAGGGGTGGAAACTACTCGAGTCGAAGGGCAGCCCGTGCCCACACACAATTGGCGATAGACACAGAATTGCTGGAGCAACTCAGCGGGTCAGACAGCTTCTCCGGAGAAAAAAGGAATAGGCGAGACCCTGCTTCAGACTGAGAGAGAGAGAGAAAATGGAAATAGAGGTATAGACGGTGATGGAGAGAGAAATAGAACAAATGAATGAAAGATGTACACAAAAGTGACGATGATTAAGGAAACTGGCCATTGTTAGCTGTGTGTTAGGTGAGAACGAGTTCAGACAATGAGACTCAACAAGCCGACTTTGAAGCTGGTACGACTTGGGTGACTTCAGAATAATTGACTCTAGATTATCTTGCCAGATCCACACACTTCCAACCCGGTATCCATTAGCATTCACGTTAGACCGGAGATGAAGGACTGTACGAACGTCGCTCGCTCTAAATGTAACGCCCCGTTAACCTCCCCCCAAAGACCAACCACCTAACAATAGTGCCTTGCTCAAACAGATATTTTTCTAGAGGCGACCGCATTAATATTGGCCTTTGAGTCAATTGTCTATTGATACAATGGGGGAAGGGTTGAGGCCACTATATGTTCCGCTCTCTGCTCTGGCATGAACGTTAAATCAATGTACTATAACCAGAATCATCTTCCGTCCAAAGCAAATTACCAAATGTCGCGTCAAAATTTTGGAATAATAGGAGTAATAAGAAGGAACTGCAGATGCTGGTTCATACCAGAGAGAGAGGGAAAATATCGGAGTAACTGAGCAGGTCAGGCAGAATCTCAGGAGAAAATGGAAAGGCGACGTATTATTACGCATTTCTTCAGTCCGCAGAAGGATCTTCAGACTGGAGAAGTCGAGACCCTTTCTTCAGATTTCTTCAGTCCGAAGAAAGGTCCCGACCCGAACCGTCACCTGTCCATTGTTTCCAGAGATGCTGCCTGACCCGCTGAGTTACTCCAACATTATGTATGTGCCTATCCTTGGTGTGATTGGAGATCGCTTCAAAACGGAACATTATTCACCAGTCGAGACATAACCTCGCCCATCAAGCTAAGGATTCTACGAAAGCTTATGAGTTGATTAAATTAGCTAGAAATTTAACGTGTGGAGAGAACCCGGTTACCCTTGACATTGAAGGTAGACACAAAGTGCCGGAGTACCTCGGCCCGGCGGGACAAATTATTTTGCGTCTAGCATTTTGTTCGATTTTTAATGTAAACCAGCATCTGCAGTTCCTTCCAAACCTTTGCACGTAAACCCCGTTTCAAAGTTTTTCGCAGAGTGCCGCTCCAGAGATGAAACAACGGAATAATGACAACATCACAATCTTCACTCGAATACTGGACAGTCTTCTGGACGGATATGATAACAGGCTCAGACCTGGCCTGGGAGGTGAGTTCTCTTCTTTACTGCCGCGCAACCTCTAGCTGCTCCCCTCAAATCCGATTGCACCCCATTCGAGTG